>NW_027269265.1:28086615-28226615 GCF_023055355.1 Agelaius tricolor | reverse complement strand
TGGTGCCGCCGCCGCCTCGGCCACCGCCACCGCTTCGGCCGCCGCCTCCGCCGCCGCCCCGCGCGCAGCTCCCTCAGCCGCCGCAACTTTCCCCCTCAGACTAGTGTGTGATGTTGGACATGGGAGATAGGAAGGAAGTGAAAATGCTGCCGAAATCCTCCTTTAGCATAAACAGCCTGGTGCCCGAAGCCGTCCAGAGCGACAACAACCACAGCAGCCACAGCCACCACAACAGCCACCACCCCCATCACCACCACCATCACCACCACCACCACCACCACCCGCCGCCGCAGCAGCCCCAGCGAGCGGCCGCAGCCGAGGAGGAGGACGAGGAGAAGGGGCAGCACCTCCTGCCGCCCCCCACCGCCGCCGCCTCCGGCGCCCTGGAGGTGGCCAAGGCGGACATGCTGGCGGGCAAAGGCGAAGCGGGCGCGGCGGCGGCGGCGGCGGCGGAGCTGGAGGAGAAGGAGAAAGCGGCCGAGGAGAAGAAGGGGGCGGCGGAGGGGGCCAAGGACGGGGAGAGCGGGAAGGAGGGGGAGAAGAAGAACGGCAAGTACGAGAAGCCGCCGTTCAGCTACAACGCGCTCATCATGATGGCCATCCGGCAGAGCCCCGAGAAGCGCCTCACGCTCAATGGCATCTACGAGTTCATCATGAAGAACTTCCCCTACTACCGGGAGAACAAGCAGGGCTGGCAGAACTCCATCCGGCACAACCTCTCGCTCAATAAGTGCTTCGTCAAGGTGCCCCGCCACTACGACGACCCGGGCAAAGGGAACTACTGGATGCTGGACCCCTCCAGCGACGACGTCTTCATCGGGGGCACCACCGGCAAGCTCCGCCGGCGCTCCACCACCTCTCGGGCCAAGCTGGCCTTCAAGCGGGGCGCCCGGCTCACCTCTACCGGACTGACATTCATGGATAGGGCAGGATCCTTGTACTGGCCTATGTCCCCCTTCCTCTCCCTGCACCACCCCCGGGCCAGCAGCACTTTGAGTTACAATGGGACCACGTCCGCCTACCCCAGCCACCCCATGCCCTACAGCTCAGTGTTGACTCAAAACTCCTTGGGAAACAACCACTCCTTTTCCACGTCTAATGGGTTAAGTGTTGATAGACTAGTCAATGGAGAGATACCTTATGCCACTCATCACCTCACAGCAGCAGCTCTGGCCGCCTCAGTGCCGTGTGGCTTGTCAGTTCCCTGCTCCGGCACCTATTCCCTAAATCCCTGCTCTGTAAATCTCCTAGCAGGACAGACGAGTTACTTTTTCCCCCATGTTCCTCACCCTTCAATGACTTCTCAAAGCAGCACTTCAATGACGGCCAGGGCAGCCTCCTCCTCCACGTCGCCACAGGCGCCCTCCACTCTCCCCTGTGAGTCCTTAAGACCTTCTTTGCCAAGTTTTACAACGGGACTTTCCGGAGGACTTTCTGATTATTTCACACATCAAAATCAGGGGTCTTCTTCAAACCCTTTAATACATTAACATCCATTGGATCAGACTGTAAGTGAACATTTTACACACATTTGCATTGTAAATGATAATTAAAAGGAAAAAAAAAGCAAAACAAAAAAGTCCAGGTATTTTTTATTAAGTCCCCCATTTTCTGTACGTTTGTTCAGTCTTTAGGGTTGTTTATTATTCCACCAAGGTGAGGAGTGTCAGCAAGGTGCAATGTGGGGAGATTGCATTGTAGACTATGAAGTTTGGAAGACAAAATTATAGTAGAATGTGTATCTAAATAGTGACTGCTTTTGCAATTTTTTTACTCAAATATGATAAGTCTATCACTAAAAGCCGCCCGATTCTCCATGTTTGCAGTATTATAAGTTATCATGGATATGTCGGTGGGTGCAGACCTTGAAAGAAAAAAAAACCAAACCAAACCACTAAATTTATGAAAACTATAAGAAAACCTTAAAACATAATTTGTATTTAAGCAGAATTAATACTGAAAAATGCCCAAGATCTACTTTTGGCCATTTATTATTTTATTATTTTCTTTACCGAATTGCTTTTTTTTTTTTTTTTTGTTCATTTGTTTGTTTGTTTACTTTTAGACCAAAGATTGGGTTTTAGAAAATGCACTCAGTGTACGAAGTAATTTAAAAAACAGCAACATTATTTCAGTTTTCAGCACTGCCCGTTCAAATTAATCAGAAGGGGACAAAATTAATGATTGCCTTCAGTTTGTGTTGTGTATATTTTGATGTATGTGGTCACTAACAGGTCACCTTTATTTTTTTTTCTAAATGTAGTGAAATGTTAATACCTATTGTACTTATAGGTAAACCTTGCAAATATGTAACCTGTGTTGCGCAGAAGCCGCATAAATTTGAGTGATTGTTAATGTCGTCTTAAAATTTCTTGATTGTGATACTGTGGTCATATGCCCGTGTTTGTCACTTACAAAAATGTTTACTATGAACACACAGAAATAAAAAAATAGGCTAAATTCATATATACTTGATAGTTTTTTTGTCTCTTTTATTAACCCTAATGTGGCAGAGGCTTTAAAGTTACAGTGAGATCAGAGCGCTGCTTATTGCACAGTCCACCATTTTTCACATGCTCCTTTCTTTCTCCCCCCGCCCCCTCCCATGCTGTCTTTAACTGCAGTATTTTCAAATGTAAAGGATCAGAGTATTTAATCAAACACCATGGCCAGTATTTCGATGTCCATTTTGGGGCAGAACTCTTATAAAGTCTGCTTAAAAAATGTTAGTAGGAGGTATGGTGTTTTACTAACATCTGACTTAGGCTGAAAATGCTTAACATTGCATATGTATGCAAATATACACACATACATATACAATTTAAGTATATAAGCACACATTGGGAAAAAGGCCAAGGTGCATTATTGTATAGGTACGTGTTCTTCCTGCAATCTCTGAAATGCATTCAAAGACTTATTGTACCGAAAGAAATTAATTTCGTCTCTATGATGACTCGAGATATATTAGCAAAGGATGTGTATGTGTGCGTATATACACACACATATCAGCTATCATATGATCGTCTGACCAAATTTAGCAAGCTATGGTATGTGTGTGTATAAAATATAACCCTTATCTTAAAGGAGCGCTCTTCCGGAAGTATCTAGGCTGTGTGTATTGCTATACTTTTGGTGCTGCGGACACTTTGGCTGTAGGTGCTGTGAAAGTAGCGGTATTTTTTGGCAGGCAGCTCTCTGCTGTGCCCCTTGGGCCGGGCAGGGGGGGCAGGAGCCGAGCGCGGCGAGGTGAAGGCGCAGTCCATGGCAGGGAGGCAGGGCGCCGGGGCTCACGTGACGCCCTGCCTTGCATACCGATGTTTAAACGTTTTAGGGGGTAAAAACAACCCACCAGCCAAACAAACAAAGAAAAAGAATCAACAAATCAAACCTGTATGGATGCGCTTACATGTAAAGTTTTGAAAACGAGCTCTTTTTTTCTCTCGGTGCCTGCTGAAGCCCAGTAACTCACGCGGGCGTCCCTAAGAAAGCTGCGTTGCCCGGAGAATCGATCCATTAGTTTTGAGGGGGCAACGCTGCTAGTAATTTTAAGAAGCATTTAATCCTGGAAAGAATTGGTGTCTTGATGAGTTTAGGGAAGCCTATAAAGGCCACAACTCTTGTAAATAATTAGAAAACTTGTGCAAAAGGTTTAGGAACTAATTGGATCCCGCGGTGAGTCCGCAGAGGACAAGTTGTTCATTTGTTACGTTTGTAGCCCAAACTGAGCTCTGCAGCAGTGCAATAAATCGGCGACTGCTCATTCGACAATAGGCCGAATGAAAAATAATCTCTAGGTCGGAGATGTTATCGCAAACGCTTTAAAGAGCTTTTCTTAGAAAGACAGAAAAGAGGAAGAAAAAGAAAAAAAATGCCGGGGGGATGAATAATGAAGCAGTGGAAAATTTGAATTCTTGCAAACAGTGTGTTTGTCGTGCTGAAAGAATAAGGGGAGAAAGAGGGAATCTCCCGAAAATAAGTAATATATAAACAGATGCAAATAGATCTACAGGAGAGAGAGAGAAGTGAAAGGTTACGGATGAGAGATGGGGACACCCAGCTTTGCACTGTGTGGGGGAGAAGGAGAGAACTCTCTGATATTCTTAGCTTTCACTCTCACTCCTGCAATTCAAAATTAATCATCACTATGAGAAAACGATTGCTTTGTTTAGGGATGGAGAGATGATACCACCACTTGGAAGCTCCTACCCTCCCCCATTTTCTTGACTCTATTGTCATTAAAACAAGTGATGCAAAAATACAAAAAAACCCCAACAACCTCTTTTTCAACAAAACTATTGGAAATAATAAAATACAATAGGTGTGATTTAAATTCGTGAAGCCTAGAGACCCCATTCTGTGTACTAGGGCCTAAACAACTTAAAAGAGCAGCATCTGCTGCAGCTGACAAAGAAAATGATTTATTATTTACCACTTGCAACTGATTGTATGCTGTAGGAAATCCAATAGCACATACGTAAAGTATTATTTTGTTTGCAATGTAAAAAAAAAAAAAATCTGCTGTCAGTGTACTGAAGGGAGGAAAGAGACAGATCAGGTTGGAGGAAAGCACAATCTCACCATGTCAGAGTTTGAGGTTGGCTAATAAGCATTAATTAGATAAGCGTGATGCATAATAATTCCTGAAAAGGGTAGCCTTGATGTATGTCTCTCCAGACTTAGTTTAAGCCAGCACTCGCTCCCAGAGCTCTCCTTTAGGCTCAGCGTTGCAAAGTATTGCCTAAGGAGTTCAGGTGCCACAGACTTTTCCCTCTTTCTCTTACACCAGGTGCAGGGGTGGTTGCTGAGCTGGTAATTTATTCACGTTTCCATACACGTTACCAGGAATCAGACTATTTTTGTAAAGAAAATAAAAATAAGTACAACCCAAAACAAGAATAAAATAGCACCAGTAAATCGAGAAAGTTCTCATGGATTGTGTCAGGACTGCTAAGGCCCCAAATATGTCTTTACCTCTGCCTGCTCCTCAGACAGAGAAACCCTTTTGTTCGCTGAGGCTGATCTTTGCCCAGGCTCGTTCGGCACTGAATTCGAGGTGCTGGTTTGTTTGTTTTTCTTTTTGTTGTTGCTTTATTGTGGGGGGGGGGGGGGGGGGGGGGGGGGGGGTTGGTGGGTTTTTTTGGTAGTGAAGGGTTTTTTGTGGTTTGATTGGGTTTTTTTAGGGGGGCTGGCGTAGCATACAGTATTTCTGTTATCTGATACTTGTTTCCGCGGTGGTTTATATGTCAAATCCTCAAGCTAAGCCTTTAGGATTTTTTAAACATGTACATTTCTAGAATGATGCAGTGTCTTAGCGTCGTTTCTTTAGCGTTTCCTAATTTAGAGTGTTTATGGGGGACGGGCGGTCTTTATGGAATTAAGGAGCTATTGTTATATTCTTAGTTGATGTTGGAGGTGATTAACTTTGCTCGCGTAGATCGTAGGAGAAGAAATCTGCTCATCAAGAAACATCCAATTACGACTTTAAGACTGCCTTCGCAAACATGTTTGAAGCATAATAAACAGTAACTCGAATTCTCAACGCGATATTTGGCCAACAAATTTTTGTCATATTTTAGATATCTTTCTTTTGTTACAGTAAAATATCATCCCTTATGTGGAATGTATTCTTACGAAAGGATTTAAAAGAAAATGAACAAAAACGTAATTTGGCTTAAATGGCACAAAACTTCTGCTTGGGGGAGTGACATTTTTTTAATCTGATACTTGAAAAAAATAGTTTAACTGGGACGTCATTTTGCTCTTTATAACTTCTTCTGATGATTATTAAGATTTATGTCAGAAATTATGATTCAGGTACACACCCCCTCACCACTTGTGTTAATATGAGGTCTCAATCACCATGTATTCAGTATTCACTCAAGCAAAACTCCCACTGAACTCCGGTTACGTTTTGACTGAACCACATCAGAGTTTTGCTTAAGAAAGAGCACTGAGCAATACTCCTTTTATTAGTGACTTTATTCTTTAATTGTTGTATTTTCCCTTAGGATGGGAGATAAACAAACAAACAAACAAAAAAAGTCTGTCTGTAGATAATCACCGCTATTGCACTTAATTGTGTGATCGCGAATAATACACCCGCCCGAGAAAGTATATGCGCATACATCTTACGCGACTACAAAATCAGCGATTGGCAATAAATATGTATACACACATAGAGATACACATAGACTGCAGAGGTGTCTATCCATTGCACTAGTGTCTGTAGCAGCTTCTCTGCTTTTCTGTGCACTGAAGTGTTCTTATTACACCCCCCCCCCCCCCCCCGCCTTTCCGTCCCGTGGTGAAGGTGCCTGGGTAAATGGGTCAAAAACTGGTGGGCAAATGGGTTAGGAAGAGGTGAAGGTGAAGATCAATAGAGGTTTTAGGGCTGGCTGTATCTGTTGTGCTGGGTTTGTGTGACTGTGCCCAGAGGGCGGAGTTCCTGCACATTCCTACCTCACCGGAGAACCTGCCCTCAACTCCACTTCAGCTACTCCAGAGAGATGGGACCCTCCAGAAGAAACCTGCCCAGCAATCCTTCCCGCCAGAAGGGTAGGTGCACTTCAAGAAAATCTTCCCTACCTCTTATCCCCACAGGCAGATCCATGTGATACGAATGAATAGAGATGACAGACTTCTGTCTAAACGCACAGTTTCCCCGTGGCCCCCGATAAGCAGGTCGCCCGTGCAACCGAAGCACAGTTTCAAAGCACCGGTTACACCAAAACTGCGTGTGCCTAATGTCAGGATTTTCGCTCTCTCTCTCTTCTTTTTTTCTTTTCGGTCTCTTCCTCAAAGTGTTTCCTCCCCCGGCCTTCCCCCTCCCCCTCGGGCTCTTTCGTTTCAATCGGTAAGTTGGAAGTTCCTTTGCCGATTTAGCAGTTCTTGTGGTTAATCTGTAGATATTTTATCTTGTTTTGTTAACGTGCTCTTTGTTTGCTTGTTTACCACCAATGTCAGTGAAAGTCACACGGGTGCAATGTTGTCTTTGCCTTTTTTAAAGATGCCAGGAGAAACTGCCTCTACCTGCAAGAAAGGCGCACGATGGCACTTGGGAATAGAAGTCCTCCGACGGCACCGGGTGAGTGCGGATTTTACTCCTCTTTTACACTCAGGTATCAAGTAACTTCACGTGCGATTTTTGTCCTTTGGTACCAGAAGGGGAGAGAGCGCCATTCCCGCAGATCCCTGAGCGTGCTCTGCCTTTTTGAAATATTACGGGGGCTAGGCAAAATTCCCCTCCACCACTCATGTCGGGAGGAAATTTGGTCCTTTATCCATCTCTGCTATATGAAAGACGATTTTAGCATGGCGAGTATAGGCGGACTCTGTAATGAATTATTTCTAAAAATTCTGAGCTTGTCATTTGAGAAAAAGCTACAGGCTTATCGCACCTTTCGGGGTTGTGTAAAGAGTGCTAATATCTCTAAATTTCTAGGAAAGCGACTAAATGCCAAAAATTTGGGGAGATCGAGGAAAGAGACCCTGCAAAGAGCCTTACTAAGCTGAAATTTGCTTTGAGTGCTCCAGTGGAGAAAATGCGCCCTTAAAAGGGATCACGGGCAGCGTTCATGTCCATGAGAGAGCTGCAGGCACTCTCCCTTTGTCTTCCCACTCTCCAAATTCCATGACTGAGTTCTGTGTACGTTGAGATTTACGTGCCGAAATCTCGCAATAGGGGCAGAAGTTTAAATGACTGATAAAACTGATGTGCTCACTGTGCTCATCCTTGCGGGTGGGGGCAGGCCGCTGCTGCGTGGGCAGGACCCGGGATGGGGCCCTCCGTGGACCGACTTGTTCTTCTTTTGCTGTCCTGATGTGGCAGAGGGGAAGAGCCGCGTCTGGTGTCCCACCCGGCGGATGACTTTGACCCCTTTGCTCCTGCTATTTTTGACCTCATGAAAATAATTAATTTTTTTAATATACAGCAAGTGGAGTTTTCCGCGACGCTGTTCTCGGGACACCTCAGCGCAGGGGGCAGCGGTACCGAGCGCCCGTCTCTTTCGCATCGCAGAAACCGACGCAGGTGCAGGGAGACGAGCGCTCGCACACGCACAGCACACGCCGGCGGTGACTTGTGACAGATCCGCCGGCGTGTTGTGTGCCCGGTGCAAACCTGTCCGGGGACGGCCCCGTGGGCGCCGCGGGGCACCGGTGGAGCCGCCCACGCCCTGCGCTGCGGAGGGGCGGCATCCGCACTCGCGTATCCTCGGGAGGGCAGAGACCGGCGCCGCCGGCCCCGGCGCCTTCCCGGCCCAAGCGAGCGGCCGTGCCCGCACACTCGCGTTCGCGGGGCGCGGCGGGGCCCGGCGCGGCGGCGGCGGCGGCGCTGCGCCTCCGGCGGGCTGGGGGGCGCTCTCGGCCCGCGGGAGAGCCGCCCCGCCGGGCCCGGGCACCGGCCGCGCTGCGCCCCGCAACCCGCGGCGGCCGCTCCGCGCCTCTCCCGCCGCCCGGCAACCCCCGCCCGGCGGTAAAAGGGCGGCTTGCAGGCGGCGTTTGTACTCGCAGGGCCTGGGGTCCGTGCCGCCGCGCTCCCCTCAGAAAGGAGGAAAGATGTGAAATGTCCTTCTCCATGCAGACTCAGCGTTGCGTTCTTCTAGCTGCCAACAGGCAGATGTTGCCATAGGGAAAGGCGTTTAAAGTCCTCTTCCCAAGAACTAGCCCAGGATGCTTCGATCCAGGAATGGGATTGTTAAACTCACCTCTCGCTCCGCTAGAGCAAAACAAATCAGGGAAAACTTGAAAAACAAAAACAACAACAATAATAATAATAATAAAAAATTAAACTGCCAAAATAAACAAATAACCAAAGCAACTACCAGCAACCTCCCCTCCTCCCCCGCTTCAATACTGTGTAACAGAATACAGTATCAGGCTAGCGAATTAGACTCAAAGCGAGCGGATTTGCTGCTCTCAGTCGAGGAAATGAATGCAAAGTCCATTTCAAAGAATTATCTCTAGGGAGTCCTTCAAGTGTATTTGGGGTTATCCGTGATTTGAGAGGAAAGACTAAACGAGAGGGGGTCTGAGAAAAGCCTGCCATTGTCACCCTACCCTAAGGTGAGTAAAGCATCCCTGTAAAGCTAGCTGCAAAGAACTGCTTAACCTAAGCCCGAGAGGTGAAACCTCTCCTCGCCCGGAGCCGCCTGACCAGGGAGCCTGAATTTCGAACTACAAAGGCGGCACGAAGCCTGGGCTCTCTTGGGTTGATTTTTTTTTTTTCCGCGGTGGGGAATTCAGAGCTCTTTACAAATGTTTCGCAGGGGCATCTTTTACAGGAAAGTAGAAACACGTGAAAGGAGCTCTTCCCCTTCGGGGCGCTCCCGGCAGCTCTCCCTTGACGGTGGCGGAGGAGCCGGGTTTGCCTCGGCCGGCCCGCGGGGGAGACCTCGCCGAGATCCCCATTAACTTGGAGGCCCTCCAGGCTAAGTGTTTGCCCTGCACTGCTCGCTAGTGGAAGGAAGAGAACCCCTCTACGTCGCCTCTCGACCCCACACCCCCACCTTCCTTCCTTTTACTCAGAAATTCTCTCATCTCAAGTATTTAATATTAGCTAGTCTACTAAGTTAGTTATATCCAAGAGGAGACACATACCTGCTGAACCCTGACTATAGAGTAAAAAATCTCACCGAAGCCTGACTATAGAGTAAAAAAGAGGAACCCTTTTTCAGCCTCAGAACACAACCAGAAGAAAAAAAAAAGGCAAAAGAAAAAAAGAGAAAAGAGAGAGAGAGAGAGAGAGAGAAAGCATTATCATTAAAAAAAAGAGCATAATCTCATTGTGAAGCGTGGCATGTCTCAAAACGATGCAATCCTTTTATAAATTAAGGAAGGGTAATATTCACTGGTTACCAAACTGTTCTTTTGAATCAAAAATCCTGGCGATGCTATACTATAAGTTGCTTTTCAAATCTTTCTATGATGCTTGCACGCCCAAACACACTTTCATCCCAACACCAATATATTTTCTAATGGAGATGATGGCTCTGACTTTTCACTAGACCCCAAACAAAGCAAAGCTGGGACAGATTATTAGAGAGGTCTGTGGCGGGGTATGGTTAAGCATATCACATAATCGTTTATATATTTAATGCTGTGGCTCATAGGTAACTTCACAATGCGCTGGTGAAGAGTAAATCTCCCTTTAGATTTCTGAACTGCAGTTCTGCTGGCGAGTGCATCTAGAGGGCTCTAAATGCAGTCTAGAGTTTGTACCACAGTGGTACAAAATGCCAAGTGTGTTTTTATTAGCATATAGTATACACACACTCATATGGGTTTATGAGAAAACAGATGAGAATTCTGCAAATAAAAATGGCATTGTTGTTCCATCAATGGACATTTCCCTCTATATTTATCTTTCTATAGCTATACATATACACGTGTATACACGTGTGTGTATATGCATGTATGTATTTGTCCGATCTTTTCTAACTGTGAAGGTGTCATCTAGCATTCATCAGAAAAGGCAGCTCTTTTCTTGCTTGCTTGTTTATTCTGTTTGAGCAAAGTTGTTTGTTTTGCTGGGAAGCGTAAGTTGCCTTTAGTTATGTCATCACTATCATTTGTATTTAGATGGAAGGGTAGGACTTATTACCTCTATTTTTATTACTAAATCAGTGGAGGTAAAAGTACTAATAATTAAATACAGATCTCTGATTGCGGGTTGGAACAGCAAAATCGATTGTCTCTTCATCAATAAGACAAGTGTTGAGTAGTTTGCTATTGATTAGTATGTTTATTTATGCAGATCTTTAGGTATTTGCTTACATATTTCGGGTTCTTTGTCTGCTAATTATTATACCAGATTGGTTTGAAAGAAAGAGCTTAGACTGGGAAACACACTTGACAGATCCATTCTTAGCTAACCTGATAGTGGATTATTGCAATCCAATAAGTTTAACAAATTACTTATACGTGCTTGCCTTTCGAGCAATTAGGAAACCGTTTCAGATTAAAATCCCTTGTTGCATTCGGGGTCGGTTCATTTAAATAAAGGGGCATTATGTTTAGATATTTTCCAAATGAAAAATGGGTTTCTAGATCTGCAGAGGCTGAACAGGAGTTGATGTGTGCTTCGCCTTCCGTGCCCTTAGGTTTCTTTGTAAGTGTAAAACACCTTCCCAGCAACAGAGTGGCCCCTGGGGTTTCCTCATAGATGGACGGTAATCTGAATATCGAAATCAGAAATCGATATATTAAAAGAAAAAAGCCTACCAAAGCAAACCAAACAAAACAAACCAGAGGGATCGGCATCCAAATATCAGTGTTCAAAGCAGGCGGTATTTTGTGTCGCTGTTTTGGCTTAATGATTTAATCGGTCCAAAAGGAATCGCCCCAGCCCCTCTGCTAAACGGTCTATTTTCCAGCCGTCCCGTCTCAGGACCCCAGAAGGCTGACATTGTGATCTATATTTTAAACACACTTTTCCAGCCGACACCCTCGTTTTCTTTCGCAGCCGTTCCGGGGAGGGCTCTGCTTTGTCAATACCTTCCCCGCACCGCTCCGGCCGCGCCGACACCGGCACCTCGGGGCGAGGAGCGAGCTCGGAGCAGGGCTGGCGGCGGGGGCCGGTGCCAAGCCAGGTGCAGGGAGGGGAGGCGGCTCCGCAGGCCCCGCGCTGCCCCGGCCGCCGCTTGCCCGGGGAGCGGCGCGGCGGGAGCCCGAGCCACGGGCTGGGGAGCGGGGACAGGGCCCGCGCGCGGGGCTGAGCGGTGTTGAGCCCTTCTTCACTTATCTTCCTCGTCTTTTGCTTTCGGCAAGTTTTGTTGGCGGCGGGGTGGGGGGGTGGGGGGGTGGATTTTTTTTCCTCTTTCTTTTACCTCCAGGAACTGCTGCTTTACAACCTGTAGAGATAAGACAGCCTCGCATCAGATGATCACAGAGATAAGTAATCTCTCCCCTCGGCCAGTGGTATAGCTGACCGTATGCTCTTGAATCTTAGAGCGCTAAGTCTTTCCTGTGAATGAACGAGAAAACACTCGACAGGTCGTGAATAATCGTTTTAATGAGTGTGTAAAAGCGTGCGACGGGGTGCACGGAGCTGTCGGGTTAAACAAACAACTTGTACCCTGACGAAATCCGATTGTTAAAGTGCAAAGTGGTGTCAGTCCAATTTCCATCCCAGTTCTAAAAACCACAGATCTAAGTCGCGGGAGTCCAATTTTCCCCATTAAGAAAAATAACAATATTTTCTGAACGTAAGCGCGATCGTCCCTAATGTTAGCCTTTGGCGAAAAAAGACCAGTTGCATATCAGAGGTACCGAAGCTATTTTTAATATTTTTTGTTATTTTTAAAGACGATAGTTAAAAAGTGTGTATTTGACATTTTCCTACATATTATCAGATCAATGCGGTAAATATTTTCCTTTTTTATGTGTCCGTCGCCTCCCTCTCCGTATGGTTTTTTTTTTTTTTTTTCACAGATCACTGGAGGCAAACATCGAATTAATTGGATCTCAGTGACTGAGGTTGGTAACTTTGTATTGAACTAAGGTTATCTCTGTCATAGTATTCAGGTGTTTACAAGACATTTTAGGAGTTTCTAGAAAAGGTAAATCCAGACAATACATACGATAAAACTAAAAGGGTGTTACAATATTGCATACTTCAAATCCGAGTTACACTACCCATGTACAGGGAGATAACACTCTATGGGTCTGTAATAATCTATCTAGAGATTATAAATTTTAAAAAAATTGAGGTGTTTTTTGGTTTTTCTTTCTTTCGTTGTTTTTTTTTTTTTAAGCCTGACATCAGAATAGCCATGTCTGTTTCCTGTACTAGAGGGCCTTCCTTGCAGTATTTTGTAAGCGCAAATACCACTCTTCTAAGGCCAGTGATTATTTTTTCAAGGTTAGTAATGACGCATATTCCTAATGTTTATTGTTGCTAAAGACTTTCAGACTGACTGCAGGTCTGGCACTTTCTATGAAGAGTCATTTTCAGATGTGTCCTCCCTTTCTTTGAAAGTACCGGCTTGAGCAAAGTGAGGTGAGGCAAGGCAACCCCAGCTGGAAACCAATACTCTTCAAAGTTTCTCTGCTCTTCCAATTAATACTCCATTTTTCACAAATAATATGACATTGGAAAATGAACGATATGACAAGATGTATTATTAGGCTATAGACATAATGGGGACCCAATGCACTGGCATGAATGCGAAATTTACTTTTGATAATTGTGGAAGTTGAATCTGGCCACTCATTAACTAGATAGTAGTGTCCATATGGCGTTGGTCTCAAACTGATTTCCAGCGTTCATAGCATTTTGAGTTGAAAGATGGGTTTGGTGTTTTGGGTTTGGTGTGGGGTTGGGTGTTTGGGTTTTGTTTTGATTTTGATTTTTTGGGTGGGTTTTTTGTTTTCTTTTGATTTTTTTTTTGTTTGTTTGTTGGTTGGTTGGTTTGTTTTGGTGGGTTTTTTTCCTCACAAAGACAGTTTTGTGTTGTGCTTTAGAAACGACGTAGGCATTGAGACCGATAGTTCATTGATATCAGTGAATTTCGGGTTCCCAAGCGTGGCAGAATTGTCTTTGCATACCTTCCTCTGAAACCAGCGATAGAAAGCAAAGCGAGAAAGAAGTAAAGAGAGGGATAGAGGGGAAGAAGGGGAAAAAAGAGAATTCAACCCCACTGAATTAGGTAGCAAATCTATAACTAATGAACCATGCAGTCATATAACAGTATTTAACAAGCATCTGACGAATGTTCTGGGCAATTTCAAACATGGCTTTGTTCAGACTATGTGACTTGAAACACATCATTGCCCGGACCAGTGTGAACGCTAGAGACTCAAAACCAAAATATTCCCACCCTTTTCCTTAACTCCCTACGTGAGAAGAAAAGGGACAGAGGCTCAGTCCCAGGGAGGAAAGAGAGAGGAGAACGAAAGACAAAGCACAAGGACGTGTGCCTCCGGAGCACAACAGCACAGAAGTCTGCACCCTGAGAACCAGGGAACATTTCTCATCCCCCTGAAAGACTAATGCCCTCCTCCTGCAACTGCAATTTCCTTTGCAACAAAACCGTGTATTAAATGGGCATGGTGGATAGTAAGGACCTATCAGTTTCTTGCTGTAGTTCTGCTAATAAATAAAATTCTAAATGTTCAAAACACTCTATCTGTCACATTCACAAGATAGGTACTGTAAATTCCTGTTGAAAATATACAAACAGAGATCCAAGAGGTTGCCTCTGTTTTTGTATCTCTCTCTCACAAGAAATGCACTATCAAAACATTAATTATATTTGAAAGGGAACAGATTATTTGTTTGAGAAAGAATTACATTCTTGAATTTATATTCCACGCAGACCTCTCCTCCTGTCTACTGAGAGGGTTGAACTGTAAATCTGTCTCAAATTATTTACCCCTAAAATGTAAGTAGGTGTGTCACATTAGAGTAGTAGAGAGATGAGAGATAATCTGTAGGTGCTTTTAGACACCTCTGTGGGATGGGTCGTTAGGGAATGTCGAAATGAACACGAAATTGCAAATCTAACATGTGAAGAACATACACGCTTATTCTTTGACAATGAAAATACAAACGCACGTAGAGATGCAGAGTTGAACCTAGTTAGTTATTAAACACGATGACTCACGGGAGTTTGGGCCCGCAGTTCCTTTTTGTTTAGTTGGTTTTGCTTTGGTGTTTCTTTCTGTGGTTGTTGGTTTTTCTGTTTTGTTTTGTTTGGGAGGTTTTTTGTTTGTTTTGTTTTTTTAATGCTTTCATGCGCATCTTGTGGTAGCCGATAGTTGAAAAGCTATTAACCGTGTGAAGAGTCATCACTTAAGTCAAGAGAAATCGCTTAAGGATTGTACCTTCCTTCATGCTTTTAAAAACACTAATAAAAGGGTTAAATCGGTGCCCCCATACCTTTACATTTCTTCTGAGGAGAATAGTTGGACATTATTAGGAGCTCTTGAGAAACTCTCCTCGATGTCTGCTTTTTGCAGTCACCGCTAACCAGACCTTCAGCATTTCCTAACCTACCTCCAGACGCCGTTAGCTATCTCAGCAGCATCGTTCTCCAGCATTGCAAGTGTTTTGGCAGGAATTGATGTGGACAGTCCGTTCAGAAAGTTTTTGGTGCTGTCACGTCATGTTTGGGGAAATTCGTCACTGAATCGGTGCCCTTAGCTTGGGACCGGGGAAGCTGTGTTAGCACAGGTCCTGCAGAGCTGAGCCCTTTTCTCTATTCCTGTATTTCTTGAGCCCTGGGAAACCGAAGCCATGGGGCCTGAAGGGCGGTCGCAGGGAGCACGGAAAGGTGGGGGTGGGCGGACTTTTCTGCCTTGGATGTGCCTGGGATGTGCTCTCTCCCTGATTAGGTATCTGTGGAGGAAGAAGGTGACGTGACGAGAAAAACCTGACAGCCAAAGTGGGAACTGTCCGGGAGAAGGATCCGTGATGAATGAGGTCTGCGAAGTCATGATGCACAAACAGCCCAGGACAGTGTGTTGGCATCAAATGCCGGTTTTTGTTCGCTAGAACCATAAAGAAAAGTGGGGAGGGGGCGGAGGGGGGCGGGGGGGAGATGAAGGTGAGGTGGGGGAGGGGGATCCTGGGGAGGGGGTCAGTGAGGACTGGGAGCGAGAGATCGGAGAAATCAGTGGCTGAAATGTTAGCACGAGTTCATCGTCTCCCCGGGAGAAGGAGAAGCTGCGTTTGTCAAATGGGCTAGAGCGCTGACGGGAGGCAGAGGCGCCATCGGAGCGCTCCGAGATGCGGCTGTGAAATGTGGATCCCGACCGCCCCGAAGGACAGTACTTTCTGTTATAATTACGTTATAATCTATCCCAAAATCTTCCAGGCAGGTGTACGAGATTAAGTCAGGCTCTTCGATAATCGCCGACTCATCGTGGGGAGCAAGTTCTGCCCCGGGGTAGGGGATAAGATGTGAACAGCGGTAGTGAAGTTGGAGAGACATTACTACATAAACTAAAATCCTACTAAAATTGCAAACATTATTTTATTCCTGGAGTAATTCGCGCAGAACTGAAGCTTCTTCCTCGGGTTAGGCGGGAAGGGCTGCCCTGGACAAGCCTGTAACTTCTTGAATTGTTTTTGACCGTGCACTGTATTGCCGTAATGCCAATAAACGCTTTAAACGCGTCCTGCTAGCGGCCATCAGACGCCCCGGCCCCTCAAGCCCGATCTAAAGGAGATCTGGCTCGGTTCGGGACTGGGTCACTCCCTGCCTTCGGGTGCTCTTGGTGCTCTGGGAAAATGTGGCTGGGTGAGCTGGGGTCTGTTACACTGACCTCCGGGTTTTCTTTCCTCGGAGGGGCCAGTCTTGGCTTGCAGGGGGTCACAGAGGCAAGCGCTCCCTTCGTGTCAGCGGGTTCAGGATTTCAGGACTTTGAGTTTAGCGGCCGGAGAAAACCCTGCCTGATTTGTGCCGGACTTGGTGTCTGCCTGCGAGGAGACACAACTCTCCCAGGCACGGATTCCCTGGGGGGTAGCATGGCCCATATCGCTCACCCTTTCTGTGAATGCCAGCAGATGGATGCAATTAAGCCTAGGCGGTGCTCCCTGGCTGGACACCGATCCAGGGTGTGAGAGGGTTGGCCATTATGCAGCGCCTATGGGCTGGTGTTCACCGCCGACAGCTGTAACTGGGAGGAGGAACGAATCATGGGTGCTCCCAACTTTCCCGTCTCACGGCAGCGACGGGAGCACGGCAGGACCCCAAGGGCTCATGAGAGAAAAAGCCAGAAAAAAAAAGAAAAAGAAAAAGAAAAAAGAAAGCACTACACACCTATTGGGAGAATTCAAATATCTATGTAATGTTATTAAAAATAATAAAATCTCAGCAAAACAAGGGCTCTCTTTTAAAGGAAATCTGAGGAGCGCAGCGAGCTAAGTGAAAGCTCTGTTTTCAAGGCAAGGCAGGATTAGTTCCCTGCACATAATAGCCAGTGTGTAGGAATTGCAAATGAACATCACCAGCAGTGCTGGAGTTACCCTCTTTAAATTAATATCGAGCTGGCTTCCCTGCACAACGTGTAAATAACAGACATTTCTCAGCTTTCGAGGCGAATGAAGATTGAAACAAACATATATTTATATTTCCCCGTAGTTTAATCCAAGAAACTCCTTTCCCGGGGTAGCCAGTCAGCAGTGGAGGAATTTGGGGCAACGCCCCCCCGACCTGTTTTGCGGGTTAAAAATCCCATCAACACAGCAGCCCCAGAGCCCCGAGCCGCGCCCGACGGCCGCACAGACAGGGCTAAGGCCGATCCCCGGCTCGGCGGCGGCGGCTCCCGGCCTCAGGCGGCCCCGCCGCGGGGAAGCTCCGCGCTGAGCGGGGCCCCCTGGGCTGCGGGCCGGGCCCCAGCACCCGCTGAACCCACTCCTCCATCCCGGCATCAGGCGTGCGAAAGGGGAAGGTAATACATCTGATCTCCCGCCGTAAAGAGGGGAGAGAGAGAGAGAATGCTGTGAGCTCCAGGGCTCTTTCAGACACTTCAGAAATTAATGGGGGAGGGGAAGGGGCTAGGAAGGATAGATGCATTGGAAACGGTAAAATAAAAACATGATGTGAAGATATATTTACTGTCAGCTCAGAGCCAAAACATTTATGCTCCCACGCCTTTTTTTTTTTCTTTTTCCTTTCTTTTTTTTTAGCATATCGGAACTTAAGTGATGCATTTTAATTATTTTAGGAAAATAAGCAAGAAGGCTTTTTTTCAGAGTCTAAATAAATAGCAGAGTGTTCTGTGCCGATGATGTCTCCGGCTCGTGATGGCCTCATCTATCCAGTCACTACTGTGAGCTCTGAAAACCGGGGAAGAATGGTGTGTTACTGGCAGTTTCTGAAAGGAACTATCCATTATTTTTAGGGTTTTCTGAAGCAGAAAACGCAAAGAATTTTCTGATCGTCTGAGAGGTGAAAAAGGAGCAATATTTTCCTAAAGCTTCAGCTCAGTATTGCTTAGGCCTTATGGGAATAACAATTTTCCTTATTTTTCAAATAGTTATTTAAACTCCTTGCGAGTAGTAGGAAAAAAGTACACATTGCCCTAAGAGAGAAGGCGTTGGATGCCTTGCAGTCTCTGAGATCAGCTCGGTGATTTCTTTTTCTCCCCACTCCCCTGTCCCTTACCAATCCTCAACTTTGATCTAAACCCTGAAAACTTTCTTCCTGCATACGTGTCCCTAATGTTCAAGAGATTGCACAGACCTTCCTAAAGGAGACTGATAGTCCAAAGAGCCAGTTTCTATTTTGGGAAGAGGGGAGGAGGATAACCCTACTTCACCTAGAAGTAGTTTCCATTTGATTGTAAGTAGAAAAAACCCAAAGCCCAAAACCCACCCCCCAAATCCCAAACCAAGAAAACCCAGCACAAAACAAATTCCAAAGCAAGTGAGAATGCAGTAAAAGAGAGCCTCTTTATGTTAACATTAAAAAAAAAAAAGAATCAGTGTAATACAATTGTAGGGAACATCAAAACACACACACAAGCAGAAAATATCAGTCATAATCTGTGTGGTTAAAAAAAATTGAATCAATGATAGCTTTCAGTTCTCTGCAGGAACACCTAAAATATTTATGACCAGGAGGGCTTATTCCACAGTTTTCTTTCCAAAGAGGATATATTTTCTCATCTTTAGTAAAGATTTTCATAATGTTTCTCTTGCTCCTCTCCTCTACGCTGACTTCCATTTAGGGTAAATGCTGTCACTCAAACATAGCGTCTTGTTCCTGTCAGCTCAAATGAACTCAGTGAAAAGTTCAGAGTACCTACAGGCAAACTCCTTTTTTACTCTTCGTAGTGTGTTTGCATCTTCAAGATTCATCTATGGAAAGCCCAGAGTTGTGACTTTGGACTCTGTGCCATCACTCTGAGTGGTGCAGAAACTGTAAAAAAAGGGGATAGCTAGAAAAGTCACAAGTTTTTGGTTCCTGATTCAAGCAGAACAGCAGCATCAGCAACAGCAACATTGAGACTCTATCAAGGAAATAAAGATAGAAGGAAGAAGAAAGAAAGCCTAACAACAGTGAAAGAAAGCAAGTAGAAGTGTATTGCAGAACAGAATGGTACTACTGATTTCCAGCCTACATGATTCTTACCCCAAAAACAGAGAAGACCACAGCTTGCAGTACCCTAAAAGACGACAAGAGAAAGTAGCGTAGGTCTTTGGGTGTCTGATCAGTCTGTTTTGCAGCACATTAACCCATCTTTGTTAATGTCTCTAAGAGTTTTTTGACACATGCCCCTACAAGCAAAGCAGAAGAGTACTCACTTCCTTGCTTTCATGTAGATCCTAAGGATATCCAGACTTTCTCTGTAAAATTCCACCATGATTCCCATTGAAACTATGAAATAGTGTTGTTGGTTTACAGGAAGAAACTTGGGCATCAGGACTTGTGTAAGCAGGTGTGTACAAGCAAGCATGTGTGAGACCTACCTGCCTTGTTATCTCCGAAGAACCACCTCTCTCTCTTCCTACAACACAGCAGAATTCCTGACACTTCCATTTTCAGTCCTGTTCTGCCAGAGTCCATTGAACCTTTGCCTCCTTGCCTGATGACCCAGAAATATCACTGGAAGAAGCTGTAAAAAAAAGTTTTAAATGTACTTGAAATGTTTCTGATTGATGAAAACAGGTGGAAAAGATTTTTGAGATTATTTACATAAATGTTGGAAGCCCCATGGATTTAATCATTCAATGCCAAGTTTGCAAAAAACCCCCAGAGATTAATGTAATCCGAGCAATGTCCTTTCATTGAAAGAAAATAGATGAACTTCTTCTGTAAATCTTTCTTCTGCAAATTTTTAGAATTGCTACTTTCACAAAAACATAAGCCAAGTTATATACTATCTTGGTATGCTCATTTAAAAAAAATAAAATATTTCAGATTTATTGGTGGAGCTGAAGCTGAAAAAGAAGTATCAAAACCAATGTTGGTGATGCTGAACAGTGTTGATTTACAGCGTTATCATTACAGAAATAACAGAGTACTGCCAAGAAAAGGAGTTTTTCAATCTTCCTTTAGGTCTATTGATCGGGAGGAACTTTGAAACTTCCTTCTGGCACCTAGAATTCACTCACGACTATTGAAAACGTACCTGAAGTTTGGAGGAGCTAAAAAATCTCACAATTAATTAATTAATTTGTAATGAACTAGCAGGAACTGCATAAATTACTGAAGTCACAAGACAAAAAGATCTATTTTCTTTCTTTTTAAGATGTTGATCTAGTATTGAAATATCATGAAAAGCACTGTTCTCTTTGCTCATATCAATCTTCATAAAAGTAATCCTCAAGTCTGGATGTATGTATTTGGGTTTTATTTATTAGGGTTTGGAACTTCTATCCAATTCTATAATTTGTTTTGGTTACTTGCTCATTGATAACAGTAGTCTTCTGGGGTAGTTTTTGCAAGGTACTTGAACTCAGTGCCTTGTAGGATTTTCAGATATTCTCAGGGTAGATTATGTGGGAACTGGATTATGTGCCTGGTGGGAACTGGTCCTATGTACTGATTAAGAAGTACACTTAAATAACTTGGCCAATGATTTAGAGAATGTTCTGTATAAGTGTGTATTTTTCCATAAGTGGGACCACTCTTCATGCCATGTAGAGACTTGATTTCCACACGCGCAGTGTGGAACAGGAAGTCTGATGTAAGAATCTATGACACCCCTGTACACAGAAAGAGGAAGAAAATCTGCTCCTGATGTGTGGCAGTCCTTTAAGACATATACTTTTTGAGGATGAGGAAGATGATCCTGATTTACTCTTCTGCACTGAAGTAAAGCCCATGCTATCAGCATGTGGGCTCCATGCCAAGCCTGATCTCAGGCTTGTAGTTTTGCTTTTCTGCTCTGCTACTGCAAAGTAAGTTCTGCTCTGGGACTGAGTGTGAAGAAGCAGCCATGTTGAGGCCAATTCTCTCGGAACATGGGCCTGAATTAGCTTTCAGAGCTATTTCAGAAGCCACGTGTCAGGGCTAGAGTTTCCAATGCTTAATTTTACCAATGCTTTTCTTCTTGAAGGCATGATTAGGAAAGGACAATTGAAATACTTTATGTCCAGAATACTGCAGAATGTTGCAGGCCAGAAAGCCAACCATTTCAAATCTTCTAAAGCAGAATGTGAAGGTTTAGGGAAGTGATAATGCCCCCCTATCCTGCTTTGGTGAGACCTCACCTTGAGTACTGCATCCGTCTCTGGGGTCCCCAGACCAGGAAAGACATCGACCTTTGAGAGCAGGTACACAGGAGGGCCAGCAAGGTGATTAGAGGGATGGAATGGAAAGGCTGAGAGAACTTGTTTTTTTTCAGCCTGGAGAAGAGAAGGGTTCAGGGTGACCTAATTTTAGGTTTCCAGCACCTGAAGGGAGCCTATAAGAAAACTGGAGGGGGAGTTTTTTATGCAAGCATGTAGTGACAGGACGAGGGGAAATGACTTCAGACTGAATGAGATTAGGACTTCTTTGAACCCAAACCATTCTATGAGTCTATGAAATCCTAAACAATTTTCTGCTGCCATGAATTACTGTAGAAAAGATAGTGTGTCTTAAAAACAAGGCAACAAAGGGGAATTCGCCATTGCTGGTCTTGTAAATAGGGACCAGAGACCATGACATGGTAGCTCTCCTTTACTGAGGAATCCCCAGATGTGCAGGGCACAGCATTTGTTTTTATTTCAGGTTTTCATGTTTCACATGGTCAGTTCACGTGGTGAACTTCTCTTCTGGATCTGTAAGTATCTAATATATTTATCTGCAATTTATCTATGAATGCTCTAACTTGGACTGATATTTGTCACCCCAAATCCAAACTCCAGTTGTAGGTTGAAGGTTCAGACCTAGAAGTAGAAAACTGAAGGCCTGGTATCTCATTCTAAGAGTTATTTTCACGTGTGCACAATACTATTGGCTAAATGGACAAAGAAGCATCTCTGCCTAGGACTTGTACAAAGCTGGCGGGGATCGTCTGCTTTAGGCTGCTGCATATTTTAGACACTAAACTAGGAGAAGAAGCTTCCAATTTAATAAAAAGTGATTTGAAAGTTGCTAAGCAACTTCTAGAAATCTTGCTTTTTAAGAAGTCCATTTGTTTGTTTAATTTCAGGAAAAGGTTGCATGTTATTATCTAAGTTGCATAAATCAAAAGAGAAAAGCAAAAAGGAAATGTAACAGGACATTTTCTTTGCTTTCTGTCTTTTGCAATTAAAACCCTTTTAATTGTCTTGTGGGGTTTCATCAGGTATTCAACAAATGTTATTTATGTATAAAACTTCAACAGTTTATTGACTATGCAAGAACCAAAGGAAAAAAATTAAACAGGTTTGTCATATGGTATGTGTTTATCTTAACCTTTCTTCAAAAATCTTATCTACTAAGTACTTTTATCAGACACTAATTATACTCCCTCTGAAAAGAATTTCTCCAACACCCTTCAGTGCCTACACCCTTTAATCATATCTCATTACATCTACCTAATCCATCTCTTTCTCGCATTGCCAGGGCTCATTAATAGTTTTAAAAGCCAGTCCTGGATATTATCTTTCCTTTCTGTAGAAATATAAATAATACCAATGCTGTTTTATTCCTAGATTTCATAGCCATTTCTAATTAGATCAAAAATTATTTGAAAATATTGAGATTTTTTTCAGAAAATAACTCTAAAATATGTGACAGATCATCAGTAGAATCTTATAAGTCTTTTTGCAAATTTTTTTACAAGCTATTTTAACAGTGACCACTTTGAAAGGAAGCGATTTTTGACTAAAATTTAACAGATATTGTGCTTCGCAGATATATTATAGGTGAGACATGCATCACCTTGTAAACAAAGTGGATGACCCAAAGGGTTTCTACATGATTGTGAAAGTAAAAATAAAAAAACTATGAGGACAATAAAAGGCCTTCCATTATTTCTTTGTACATGCCTTACATCAGCGCAGTTTGAAAAGCTTATATAAAATGTCTCCAGTATAGTGTCAGCTGAAGTGAACTGATTGACACAGAATGAGTAATTGGTCAAATTTTGGTTTTTTTCTGTTCCCCAATTGTTTGCAAACAGGCTACAAAATTCTTTACTACTGTTACACTTCAAAATTATTTGTAAATCACTTCAGTGGGTAATCCTCAATCTATAGACCCTCTTGTTTGTTGTGAGTTTTGACAATTTGTAATCTACATTTTATTAATTCCTTAAGTAACCTATGTGAATTAGTGCTCCTATTTTCAGGATAGATAGGTCTATTATGCCAGCTTGCCTTGGCTGAAAATTTGAGCAGAGTAGCGGTTAATTTTCAAAAGTTAACATGGCTTTGAGGTAAAACCAGCTGCCAAATTTCAGCTAGGAAGATTGTTTTCCCCCAGATCTGATTAGAAGAACCACTAAGAGGTTATTTTAATCTCCTTTTGTAATGAATAGTATTATCGTGTTCTATGGATTATCTGACAGTTTTATTCAATATATTGCAATTATAATTTCAAGAACCTGTGACATTTGTTCTCATCCTCTGATACACCTTAATTCTAGCTTTTGACTCAATCCTAAATTAAGTTAATACCATGATTAAGGAAGTGATTATTTGTTGTTTGTTTGTTTTTTTAAGAACCATGGACACAGAGTATACATCCATTCACACTGGATTCTTTGGAGGTAGGAAGAGCAAGCACAATTTCCTGAATTTCAGGAAACTTGGGTTGACCAAGGCAATTTTGTATAACTGTTGCACCTATTCAATGCCTAACTGTGGCTCTAGGGAAGCATTATGGATCCTTTCAATGAAAAATTCAGAATTTATATTTTACTGTGAAATTAAAATATGTTTGCAGGCAATACAACTGATACGTCATACAAATACATTCAGAATAACTGACATTATCCACAAAGCAAATGAATATAATCTGGAGTGTCATCTGTAAATATGGTACTGGTTTGCTATGTTTGTAATTACTGCTTCTTTTCACTGAAGAGCTGATTTATGTAGGCCAACACAACATATGAAAAAATTGTAGATAGAAAAGTTACAGTCAACTGAAACTTGCTTTTGGAACTACTAATGAATTAGAGATGAAAAATATTTTTGTAAATATTCCTTATTACAGAACTATTGTATTCCCTTCAGGAAGCAAACAGAAAATGTCATACCTTGAATGAACCTAAGGGCAATGTGCTATTTCCCAATCTGTGAAAATATGTATGGTTTGAGATGTCTTTTTGTTTCACACTGAAAATAAAACAAAACTCTTTGGAACACTTTTATGTAATAAAATTGCATACATCTGTTTTGGGATCAAATAATTTTTTTTTGTTTGTGTGCATTTCTCTTTCCAATCCTTTGTTTTACTCTCTCATTAGGAAATTACTAAATTGACAAGCCAGGATATTTAGAACATTCCCATTGTAAACATCATTAAATCTGACACATTTTAATGGAACATTTTGGCTTCAGTGGAAAGATATATTTAGATGAGAAAAAAACTAAAATAAATATAAGTGGTTATAAATCCAGTCAAACTGATACTCATATTGAAATTTGAACTAATATTTACATGATACTTTTTCCAAAGATTCTTCAGACTGAATAATTTGAGTAGACCTGGGTTATGCTAACAGCTCTCTACCCAAGTATCTTGCTGTAAGATAGGTTTGGACTTCACAGGGAACAGGGAGCTGTGGATGTATCCAGTGTGCTCTCTTGCCCATCCAGTCTGCCATTGGAATCACCCTGTCGTGGTCACCTCAGTGTCTGTGCCTAAATGCTGTTATTGAAGTTTACTAGGGATAGAATTCCTTCACAGTTCACATTGGTGCTTTTCTTTCATTAGCTATCTGTTATGTTTTTTCAGTTTTGCTATAGCTAAGCCTAATGTTAACACTCTGTTTCAGAAAAGTGGAAAATTTTTTTCTTCTAGTCCTGCTTTGGTAATTGTTTGTCAGGGCTCAGAGTCCAGCACAGAATCTAGATTTCATTATGGCCATTGGGATTGTTTAGTGGCCACAGGATTGCTATGGACACCATTATTGTCAGAAGTCAGTGCAACATGTTTACAGTTAGCTTTCTATTTGCTTAGCTGTAAGTGTGGGACACAGAAAATGGCTAATGCAGGAGTAATAAATAATTTGGAAATCCTGTTTTTCTAAAATAAGCCATTTTTTGGCAATGGAAGTCTGTGTTAAGTAAATGAAAATACTGACCTGTAACAAGGAACCCTTACCCTTACATATTCCAGTAGAGAGCATCTTACCCTCTTCACATTTAGAGATCAAAGACAATCCCTACTTTTAGGAGAGCATGCTCTACTAATACGAATGGAATATTGAATTAAAGAAACATTCCTTATATGCAATTTTTATAATTTCAGAACCATCATATTTTGTTTTAGACATCAATATTTCTAAAGGATAGCATAAAACATTAGAACCTAAGTAGAAAAATGATCATTAAGTCCAGGATAAAAGCTGAAGTTATAATGTTATGCCAAAGATCTGATTCCACAGTCATTTAGTATTGAGGAGGGTTAAGAAGGCATTCTACTTTTACACAATTATTTGCTTGCTTGCAGGATGAATCAGCACAGGGACTTGAAAAGTGGAGTTGTCAGATTTGTGAGTGCTGCAGATTACCAGATATTATGTCCATCTTCATTATCTACATCTATTTCATAGAACAAAGTTATTGGATTTTAGAGTACAGGTTGAAACAGATACAGAATTGTCATGTTTCTTGGAAATGACATTTGCTCAGATGCAAGCTAACATTTGGAATGGCATATATTGGTTTATTTGGGTTGAAGTAAAGAGGAGAGGTGAAGTAAAGGGATGGAAATTATGGCAGTAGAAGTAGAGTCATTAGTTAAAAGTATTCCTTGAATCAGCAAAGCATTTTACAGATTTAATGGAAGATATTTCTAACTAGAAAGCTACATTGCAGTGAAATATCACAAGTCTACCATGAAGACTCTAGCTGTAAGTTTTGTTGTCTTTTCAATCCCCTGCAAGCCAGTTGTTTTAATTTATCTTTTTAAATCTGACTGTCTGCTCAGATCTCTACAGCAATACAGTAATAAAGTCTGCTTGCCTTTCTCTTCAACAAACTTCACAGCAGACATTAGCAAAAGTGAGTAGTGGCTTTTGATTTCTTTATATCCTTTGTAGAATGATAAATCTTGATGAGATATGTCATGGAAGACTCTAAGGAAATCATCTATTATCAGGAAAATGAAAAACTCATCTTTGTTAATCCATATACATTTTTCCTCTGAAGTAAATTAACAATTCAAAATCTTGCACTAAACTTCATTAATTTTCTTCATGAATAATTCCACTTACATCTCAGCAATTTCTGTGTGAGAGGGTGAGAAGACTCGTCCTTTTGTATTGAACTTGCTTGTATAAATATAAATAAACCAGAAGGAGCTAGTCTACTGTCCACATTTGACAAAGGAACATAATACTCTTGATGTTTATTGAAGTTTTTAGGTTACTTGAACAATGTTCCTGTTCAACTTAATTGTGACTGGAAATATTCTTAATGAGCATCCTACAAACTGTTATATATATGTTGGATAATGATACACAGAACTGGTATAATATCCTCAAATTAAATCCCCGAGGAGTCTCATTAGCTGCAATAGGAAAAAAATACAGAGATTTTGTAAAAGAAGAGAAATACTCCAGTCTCAGACAGCGACATTTTTGCACTTCAGCATAAGCTTCAGTTTAAGTCAGTAGTTCAGAAAAAAAAAATCATATCTTTAATGATCACAACTTGCCAGTGGTCATTACTTAACCCTTGGCTTAATCTCTAGTTATCATAAATAATCTCAAATACCAATACAAGTTTAGAAATAGCTATTTGTCAAATCTGTATCTGTTAATGTTTGTTCTTTGGTCATGCACCAGCCAAGTAAGCAAGTGTTTTCTTTAGTGCATGAAGTCATGTCATGTGTAACTTTAAAGCTAATTAACATTCATTGGCAAGCCATTTAAAATTGTATGTAGGTTGACATAAAGACATTTTTTCCAAAAAGTTGTTATATTTTTTCCATGTTGCTGCATTGTGGATTTTGTTCTTAGCATCTGACATGTTTTCTCAACTACAGCGTTTTAATGAAAACACAAAAGCACTCCGGGGAATGTGATAAAAGCAAAAATTCTATGATCTCTGCAAGTTAAATGACAGCATGGAATTTGTCACATCTGGATCAAAAATATTTCATCTATTTACCTAAATAAGCATATCTAAACATGGGTAATTAGGATAGAAATTCAATATAAGTTTCCTTTAACAGCTTCTCCATTTTCACTGATAATTTCATTTGCTCATAAGCATTTAAATGATGCATGTCTTTCTTTTCTCTGTTTCAGATAAATAAAAGATGATTTGAAAAAAAATTACTTTTTTCGTCTCATCCCTTTTCCTATTAACGCTTTGTAACTTATTTTTCTCTTCACAGGAAATCATCATAACTTAAATTTTAAAATTGTATACATGTAGAAAATAACATAAACTATTTTTGAGACAACAGGATAAAAATCAGCAGCAATGTTGATAGTACTGAAACTTCAAAACCATTTTTGTTCATCATAGGTGAAATTTTGCTCCTTACTCACACTGGAAAAATCACTTATACTAAATGGACTTCTTATATGAACAAGCCATGTGAGCTTAAGCATTGCTTCTGTATCTAGCTACAAGAATTACCTTGTAAATATACAGCAGATTTGCTATCGTGCATTTGTTTTAATTCAACATACTAGTAAACATGTTAAAACTGGTTCATTTAAAATGCACTTCATCAGAGAAATCAATTGTTCTAGGACTTTTATTTAACTGATTTAATTTTTGTACCCAGCTCATGATTTGAAAGGAGTTTTTATGGAAAGATACTTTTAAAATTGCATTTATTCACTTTGTTTTTCAGTGAAACTATTTTTTAATAACTGTAAAGACAGAGAAAAACATTTTATTTCAGTTCTAGTCATATGTCTTGCTTTGAAATTAAGATAATCATACCTCCTTGTTAAGCTGAAAATGTTTTCTTTAAATTTGGTCATAGGTCCTACTATTCAATTAATATAATCATACCTTCTTCTGCTGCTGAAAATAAAGCAGTTGTTTAATTAAACATGCCAGTTGTTTGTAATATAATGTTACAGAAATACTTGTTTGAAAGAAAGGCTAAAGATTTATATCAAACATTTCAATCTGACAAGTAAATTACATTTCCTCTACCATAAAGAAAGGTAAGGCAGGAAAATAGTTGCAATATAAGAGTAACTAAGGCTGTTGCACTGAGGAAAAGCACACTTGTTCTCATTACTTGGAGATATGATAGTCATCAGTCTACAAAGGTGACCTTTTCCACTCTGGAGATTAAAGCTGCACATTTTACCTTCTTAAAATAAGGAAATAGACATTATTTTGAAATTATAACTATATTTTAATAGCTAATCAGCTCAGAGATGAGAGAAAAAGTGTGAGATTTTAAATCTAAAAAGTGAACAGAATGAACCTGAATAGTATCTGCACCAACATCTTTAATAAAAGCAAGAATTAAGTTTTCTCTAAGGGGTTTAAAAAGGTCTACTTATCCTCAACTGCTTTCCCAATCTCAAATTATGACACTGTGTGTCTAAGACCTAAAAGATACAGGCTGCAAGAATGGTCTCTCCAGTACTGAAGCTGGCATAAATTGCAGCTTATCCACCCCTGCAGGCAGGTTTTCCCATTGGAAGCTCTGGTGCTTGAAATGAAGCACTTCATGGTCTTCAGGATTTTATTGAAGGGGTTCAGTCATTCTTTAAATGGACCATATGTTCATTTAATGTTTTAGAAATGAAAACGTGTTTTTGAAGGGAGAAAGATTTTAAGTGATCTCTGTTATTATTATGAGCAGTCAGAGATTCTTGATGTCTGCCTGTCTGAAATCAGAAAACATCTCTGATAATAAATGGATCATTTGAAGAGAAGGAGGCAACAGTATCCACCTGTCATATGAATCTTTTTCAAATCCTGAAAGACTACTGCAGTGTGCTTTCATAAACCAGCCTAGGCAAAATGCAAACTTTCTCTTGGTATCTGAAGAAAAAGAAAGCTTAGCTGCTTCCATCAAGTAACAGCTGAGATAGAATAGTAAAAAAGTTAGCTGAAATGATGCTTATGCCTAGTCTTCAGCATACTATGGGCATGGGGAGCTTTTATTTATCCCTCATGGGCCACAAGAATGAAGATGGGTATGATTTTTGCAAGGGTGAAATAGGTTGTCTGTCAATTGGGTTTAGGCGACAGTCTGTCTGCAGGCCGTAAGATGATCTGCAGAGTGCCAGAGGAAAGCAGGCAGAATTCCTGGCTTGCAAGCACAGATATTGATCTACCTTAGCCACCTAAACAATGCCTCACCTGTTTGCCTTGTCCATACCTTATTTTACGCAGTCTAATGCTTGTTTTGTTTGACTTTTCTTTTATTTCTGTGGATCTGAGCTTTGATACACTTTGGGGAGTACATAAACACAGTGTTGTACTTGAACATCACCATCCTGCAGAGTAATCTAGTGGCTCTGGACCACCCCTCCCTGCATGAGAACAGCAGTGTTATTGAAAATTATGAGTGAGCAACTAAGTAAGTAGGCCACATACACAAGTGTTTGATCTATCGGACTAGTGTCCAATGACATTGAATGTGAGATGCTACTAATTACTGCACTATGTACTCTCAGTTAAAATTTCTTAAATTGGAGCTACTAAAAGGGTCTATTTTTATAATTATTTTTTTTTCAGCTGATGGTTACAAGATAAGCCACCACAGAGTTTAGAATCCTATCTACTTATTTTGAAAACAACTATGTTATTGTGTACTGTCTCAAGCAGGAATGAAATAGAAAACGGCATTCATTTTCCCAGTAAAGTATAACATAAATATTTTACCACCATTTATTATTAGTTTGCCATTTCCTGCTGACAGCAATTCCAACTTTGCCAGCAGGCACTGTGTCTCACAATCATATTATGTTTGGAACAAATTAAGACAAACACAACTTCTTATAAAATAAATGAACAAAATTTGCGACAAAAACCTCTTCTGAAGCTAAATGAGCATTTCTTTTAAGTGCTGACACTTGGTATTATTTAATTTGCATACAGCACATTTCACTTTTACTGGAAAACAATGGAGTTAACGAAGAACTAAGTCATCTGTACTTTCAGGGATAATTGAACATTGCTCGATTTAGAACTGTTTTATATTAATGCTGTGAAGGAGCAGCCTACATCATGGTAAGTTTGTCAGCAGTTTCAAACGCAAGCATACTTTTGGCCCAGTGACATATGAAGTGGATGGATCAAAATGGAATATGAAATAGATTGTAATGACACTTAATTTGAGCTGATATAGAAATACTTTAAATACAGGGAGTGACACTGAGCCTTTTTCTTCCTGCGAGACATAATCCTCACTTCATAAGATTAGTTGATGGTTTAAGGTTAATAAAGAGAGAAAATCTTTATTTCTTATAAATGTGCTCTTGTCTCTGTACTTTCTCTTAGACATTAAAGTGCTTTCCTGGATGAAACGGGACGAATAAAGAAAGTGATTTATGCTGGGATTGCCTTCCAGTTTTTGTTACAGGTGTGTGAAGGTGCAGTGAACCCATGATTTGACTTACTCCCCAAAGACTTTGAAGACACACTCTACCTATAGTACCTATGGTACTGATCTTGAGAGTGTGAGTTGTTCGACCTTTTTTAGACTTACAGAGTAGAAATAGAAAATACCTTTGGATTTCTGGTGTAGAAAATTACAAATAAAACTAATTGCCTAGAAATAAAAAACTTCAGATGTAGAACTGTAATCAGAGGTAGGAATTGGTCCAACTCATTTATGCCTCACTTGAACTTTGATGTAGAAGTGCAAACTTTGAACTCTACATTCCCTATTTGATTTTCCCCCCTCTTTGCTGAGTTCACTCTTACTGAAGGCACCCAACTGATAGCATAGATACCAATAATCTTCAGATTTCTATGGACTACATGCAGCATTTCTAAAAGAAATTCCCTGTAAAATTCTGTAGATATGCTCCAAACTTTAACTCAAGTAGCCCACCCTTACAGATGAAAGACTGGTTTAACCTCTCCCTGCTGATTCATTCTTTGGCCTCTCAGCTGGGAATATCAATTGTGATAGTAATTCTTCTTCTTTAAATAATTTGGAAGGGTGACAAATTATAGCTGCCTCAAAAATTTTGCAGTCAGGAAAAAAGCACAATTTTAAAATACATTCCTTCAAAAAATTTAAATAAGCAATACAATTAGCTAAGCACTTACATTTTATTAGCAATAGCAAGTAAAATTAATAAGTAAATTCAATGAAAAAATGATTATGTGTCACAGTATATAGTTTTTACATTGACATTTCACATAATCTGACTTTGCTGAGAGGAGAAATCACTCGTCTGTTAAAATTACTTTTTAAAAGCTGTCAAAATTGGAAAACCTGCTGTCAAAAATATGATGAGAAAAGTTTAAAAATGGTAAAGTATGTTGACTTAGACAAAAAATATTACCTTTAGAGTGGAAAACTTGAATATTGTATCATTATCTTCTACACAGTGGAAAAGCGTTATCTTTTTCCAAGCCATCCTTTTTTTTTAACATTTTAAATTTATGTTTTGCATTTACATTTCAATATGAATGGGACTTCATCCAATTTATGCTGCAGCAGAAGCTGAAAGTAGCAGGTATTTGGACATTTATATTTTAATTGTATGCTTGCATTTTACGATTTTTAAAAATGACAAGATCCACAGGCCCCTAAGGGTGAAGTCCACTGTTCATCTACTCTCTGGTGCTGCTCACTGCTGTGTGCAAGGGCCCGTGGAATGGAGCTTGGCTGCTGGCTGGCTGGTAGTCTGCTAGCAGAGAGAGGTCCATCCTGCTTTCAGTTTGCATTTTGGCATCACCAGTGGTCACAGACCCTGCTTCTGCAGCGTGTCTCCACTGTGTTTAAGGAGGACAGTTTCAGAGAAGGTGACAATTCATTCTCCGTGCACATTCAGTCTTTGGCCTCTTTGTTGAGACTGCCAGCAAGGATGCCAATTAGAGCCATTCAAAAAAAGCCCAGATATGCTGTGGTAATAATGAAGTACAGATTTAGAGGGATACAATCCAAAATCATAATTAAATGGAAATGAGAAAAAACCAGAATTTGAAATAAGACTTGACTAAGAGCTACAGAAGTATATCTCTCTAAGTACATCCCAGTTTTGCCAGTTACTTTTTCAGCCATTGCTGCCTTTAATACTATACAGCCCTTAATAATAAATTCTCTGTCAATTGCTGTCCCTGCATGCATGCAGGTAAGACTGATTACACGTGAAGCAGTGAGAGTCACCATGAAGGAAGAGTGCACATGGCAGTAGAAGCTGACTGTGATGCCTTAACCACAGTTCTAAACACATACTACTCAGAAGTCATTAAACTGGACCTGGGGGTGGAAAGTAATCAAAAGATTATTTTGTTTTTGCTTCACTGGTACTTCACATGTTCTGGCATTACGTCTGTGATGTCCTTTCACTCTCATCTATGCAAAGGGAGTGAAGTACTTTTTGCTTCTAACACTGTTCCTTAAAGTACAGCCTGATTTAATCTTGCTGTTCAGCCTGCATTTAATACATCTTGAAATGTACTAATTTTTTCCAGTTTGGAGAATAGCTACTGAAAACTGTTAATGGCAACATGATAAAACATATAGGGAAGCCATTCATACAAATGATATTTCTGCTCAGGTCATGAATCAGAGCACTCCACGGTGTCTGTTTTGTTTCCTCCAGATCTGAGCAATTCTTTACCTTTCCACATCCAGGTGCCCTTGAAAGATTCTTCTTCCCAGGTTTTCTACACAAATGATGCTTTGCATCTTTTCTCATAGAGTTTTTCTGGCCCACTTGTCTGCTTCTGCTGCTTAGACACGTTGATTCATGTCCTTCTTTTAAAATTAATTTGCACTCTGATGGCTCAAAAAATCTTTTCCAACCTAATCCAGTAAGCAGTATTGTCTGAAGGATTGAGCATACTTTGCTCTGTCTCACACTGACCACAGAAATGTTTAACAGTCTTTAAATGAATTTGATCAAATGAAAAAATTTTGTTAGCAGAACAAATGGGAATTTAGAGTCAGATGTGGGAGGCTGCATCTCTTGCATTTTATAATCAGCCTGACTCACTCCAGGCTGTGTGGGGGCTGCTCTTTCAGCTCATGAATACCACCACATCAACACAAGATTCTTTGAGGTCCATTTATCTGTCTGTCTATCTGAACTCCCACATTGTTTCTTGAGTGCCTCTGGTGCGTGTTGTCCAAGCTCTTGGCACTTATTTACTGCTTTAGGTTGCAGCAGAGGAAAGAGGAATAATTTCACCATAGCCTAACACACCTAACGAGGACTCTACTTCTGATTCTACTTTGAATTCTAATGGTGATAAAAACAGCAATAGCTTACCTCCAGTAGATACTTAGGGCAAAACAGAATGATATGTCATTGCTCCAGAGACGACAAGGAGATATGCAATTTGATGAAAATTATCTGAATCTATTCTGAAGAGAAGTCACAAGAGAAGTATATATAAGGACATAAGGCATTTTGGACCACTAATAAAATACTGCAAAATCTGACCATACATGGCAAGATAAAACATTAGAATCTGAAGTTGAGACAGGATAAGAAAGGAAAGTAATCAAAATCAAGAGACAAATGAGAAAACATTCTTTGTAAACAGAGGATAATTGGATTTCTTTGGAGAAGGTTGTCCAGTATTTAAAGAGCAGTCTTTTATTAGAAACCTGTGGACCCTTGCCTTATATCAGAGCTGATCAGGTATCAGAAGAGTCTCAAGTACCCCTGTTCAAAATAACAATCTTGCTAGTGATTCTTTGGAAAGATTGGGCCATGCTGAATATAATTCTAGCAAGCCATGAAAAAAGGTATATACAGGGACAAGAAGATATTGGAAAAATATGACTGAGAGGCTCTTATGTGATTGGAATAATTTGTTGAGGAGGTAAACAGATAGAGGATAAAAGGAAGATTTCACACGGGCTTCTGAAACTCACCCCTACCCTTTGTAGCTGGCAATATGGCAATAATAAAGATTTTAATGCAACTTTTCCATAGTAGACAGACTTAGTGATTAATTTATATAATCTCTTTTTGTTAATTTAAACAGCTGATTGCAGCCATCTTCTATAACTAGCTGCTGAGATTTAAATTAAGATTACTTTAGTTAGGGAGCTATTAGAGACAAAAATACCATTAGTGTCTCTAAATCTGACAGTTTGGAGAAATAAAGGAGTTTATTCTAATATGTCTCTATATTATTGCTATTACTATTATTACCACCTTTCATCAGATTTCATTTGCCTGAGAGCTGTATCAGCAGACTGCAGGTTCTGTTTTTTCATCATCCTGATCAGTGCAGCCATCATATACAGCAAGAAAGAGGAATTCATGCTTATAAAGCCAGTCTGTACTCTCAGTAGAGTAGACCATCAGATTAGCCAGAAAGCACTTTTAAAGAGTAGAGAAGCTAATTAAGACACAAGTAAGATCTATAGTACCTCCATGGAAACTCAGGCTCATTTATGAGCTGCTGCTGTTTTTATGCTTGTTATGTGTTTTAGGTTAAACAGTGTTTTTAATGGCAGGTTTGTTCATCACGGAGGAAATTGCACAGACTCATCAGCATTAACGCACCAAGGAAGAAAATACAGGCAGAAATGTAGTATGAATGTATTGCCAAAATATGAAAAAAGCATTCTTAGAGACAGAAATAAAACACACATGCTCAGCTAAAAGAGACATCTCAGACATTTTCATGTAGTGTACAAAGAAGCTGGTCTTTGGCCTGACCATTCTATGTCAAATCGGGGTATGTAAAGGCTGAGAAATCCCTGATCCCCTAGATTGTGTGGCACCAAGGAAGTTGATGGAGGGCATACAGCAAATAATTTTCCTTTCTGGCACAAATGATGCTAAACAGTACTTGTAGTGTTCACATAACTTTCTTTAACTTTAAACGCTTGAGCGGAAGTAATTTTGCAATACAATTAGCATAATTATTGATTTATCATGCATCAGCTGCTCCAGGTTAAACGTTTGAGCCTTGACGCTTACTGTGAAGTTAATTCAAAGTACCTCATGATCTTTATCATGTATGCTGTGGGATTTCTCAGACAATCTTTGCCACAGAGCAGAGCATATCTGATAACTCATTACTCTGTAATAATTTTTTGAGTTTCAAAGTCCTTTGGATTCAGAAGTATTATGCAAATATTTGAAATATTCAAGAGCTATGTAGTGGGTGCATAAATCATGAGATTGCCTTAAAAACTGAGACATACTTGAACAGAGTGAGAAAGAATGGAGACATAACTAGAGAGAAAGGTAATAATAGAGGCAGGGACAGACATAGAATTAGAGGTAGATATATTTATGGTTCTTTTTGCTCACATTGATTCAGGCCTAATATTCCAGATCTTTCACCCAACTATTTTCATAGAACATAGATGTGAATTTTTTAAAAATAAGATTTAATTAAATTCATAACTTTCATTCTCCTTTCTAATAAACCACCAAATTAACTTGACAGTTTGCAACAAAATCACAGCATTCAGCAATTCTGTGGTTTTTTTACACAACAGGTCTTCAGATTGCTCTTGACTCTAAAACTGACTTCATGTTTAACATGTTTTGAAAAATGAAGGCTGTTTTGCACAGATTCTTTGAGAATGGAATCTTCCTTTAAGCAGCGTTGCAACAAACCTACTGTTGATGGAAAGAATTATTTTCATCTCACCTTCCCATATGGTGCTCAAAAAGAAACTCGATAATCCAATCTCAAAAGAGAATTCTCTATATTCAGATACTGAAATTATAAAAATGGTGTGGAATAGAGGACGGGGCTTGCCATTGCAATGATTAGAACATGTGTAAACATTGTTTTTCTTGTAAGAGATATTAAAAAAGGAAGTTGAATTGATCTGAAAGATTTTAAGATAGAAGAGTTCAATAAGTAATCCACTGAAGAAAATTGATAACAGTAGTTTAAAATCAAACTGCAAATGAACTGCAGCTACTAAAGAATGTGTTGCTTATTTGTTTCTTTAAAACAGCATGCCCAGCTCCTAATCCCTGTTGTATTCTAATAATGACAGAGACCCTGTCTGCTGGGTAAGCTTATGACTTAAATTCACCAATTTCAATATGTTTGTACGTCATACATTTTTCTGCATGTGTTCCTTTTTCTCTGTCTTTAATTATAATCAGAAATGAGAGTAGGCTGTGGAGCTGAAACCGGTGAAGTAGGGATCTTGGAGCTTTCTGCTTTATGGAACCAAGAGAAAAATATTAAACTACCAAAAAATTGTTATACTCTTCTGTCAGCTTCTCCTGGACAGATTCTGATCATACCACCTGTAAATCTCCATACTAACTTGAAATGCTGAGCTTAAAATCTCCAATTTTTCTAAGCTCATAGATTCCCTAGATCTTCCTGAATAAGACTGTACTTACATTTAGATGAAATTCTTACAGTAAAATTTCTCTCAGCTTTATAGTGACAGTAGCATTGACATACCAAAGTCATAATCAGTTCATAGCACGATGCATAACCCACTCTTCCAACTTTGCTATCATGAACTTTTGTGTAGGAGGATCAAATGTTGGCTATTAATGGTTTCTGGAAGAGGCAAATGAAAAGAAGAAATAGGACAATCCTCTCTGTATCTCTCTTAAGAGGAAATCATCAAAAGGAGAGCCTTTTGGTCAAAATGAATACTTCGGCACTTTAAAAAGTCATGTGCAATAAAGCATTTCTGAAATGTCCTCGTAGCGAAAGGATTTTAACAAATGAAACAAGAAATTATAATTCCATATCAAAAATCTGAAGAGGGAGGGAATATTTTTGCTGTGTGCAAGCTGAATCAAGTTAATGAGGCATCTAACACTGCGAAAAGAGCGTTCTCTATAAATAAATCCCGTCTGATTGGGATATATTAGTCTTCTGATAACACTCTATAGCATACAGATGCTTTGAATAGAACGTGTATGTGTGCAAATACTCAGATCTATTGGAGTTACTGTTCTCCAAGTCCTTGTCCATGATGCATATTGCAGTCATTTTCATATTTAAGCACTGAATAAAACCTCAGTCTCACTGCACTGCCCGGTTTGAATAGGTAGGTTTAGCAGCTAGTCTCTGTGAAAGCTCTGGAGATCATATTTCACACACAAGGATGTGGCTAAAGAGCAGCTGTGTAGCCTGTCAGTGGAGGACTCTTCATCTGCTTGCCCCTCTGGTGAGCTCTCCCAACACTTTGCTAGCACTTTGCCAACACTTTGGTAATGCTTGTGCTTTCAAGAGCTTTAAAGGATCAAGGGGTGAGGCCTCGTGTCACAGACTACTTTCCCCTGTCACTATCCTGGCTCTATGCTTCTATGTGTCATTGAGACTGTGGTGACTCTGAAGGCAGCATGGGTAAACAGCCAGGAGAAAAATTATATGAAGTTACAGTGTCTGGTAGCTTTCTCAGAAGTCATTGTGTGTTTACCTTCAAAATCTATAGTAAGAGGGTCAATTTGTTGGGGCTTTTTTGGTGGTTGTTGTTGTTACTGATTATTTTTTGTGAGGGAAAGGATTTAGAAAGTTCCTTTGAAAAAAGTTTTCTCATTTTTTTGTTTGTATGCTTGTTTTTGTTTCATCCTCCAGGCAATTGAAAGGTCTTTCTTTGTGAAGTATCATACCCTTATTTTTCCTTGAAATTGGCTATGCACTGTGTTTTCACATTTTTCTAATGGATTTTCTCCTTTGGAAATATTATTTATTCTCTCCCCAGTTTGAGAATAAAGAGATAGTGATCATTAGAGAGGGTGTTCATGCTGCTTTGTTGTGGTCAGAAAAGGTAATCTTGAGTTTTGGGAATATTGTGAAGGAATTCAGAAACTTTAGGAGTATTTATTATGTGTAACTCAGAATAAAATAAGTAAATACCCAACATTTCAGTTCCAGGAAAGACTGGGAATCCATAGAGCATAATTAACACGCAATCCTAAAAAAAAATTTCTAAAATACCTATTTTCTTATATATTTCCTTCAAATATAGTAAGATGCCAGTGCTTAGTGCACAGCCTTTTTTTTTTTTGTCCTGAAGACTGAGCAGGAGCAGGTTGAATTTTCTTTTCTACAGAAGAGGGCTTGTAGGAAATTGGCTTTTGAATTAAAATGCAAAACTTATGATGAGCTATCAGTTAGCTATTAAGACACTGCCTATTTGAGATCACAGGAATTTAGGGCACAGTTTTTTGAAGTCAAGTACCCCTCCATGCCTTTTGAGGATCTAGATCATTGGACTCAGAATGATAAGACTAAGAGTGAGTAGTGATATATTTAAAAGTGTACCAACATGTCTAGTTAGGAAAAAAACACTTGTTTTGTAGCTCAGGATAATTTGGTGTTACTTTATAAGAATATTGCATAAAATTAACGCTTAGAGACACACTTCATCTTTGCTTGTTTTATTTGTGCTCAGTTTTTATAGTACAGAAACTTGAATCAAAATGCTTTTTAATAAATCAAATCCTAAAACTCCATGGTCACTGCCACTATGCTTTTTGGAAAGGAAGACCTCCCTGAAAAGCTGATATCAATCATTCTTGTCTGAGGTCTGAAGCAAATGTAACCTGCAAAGGCTGGTAGCTGGGCTATCTGCCATCATTGCTGGCAGCATAAAGGCTCCGGATACAGTGTTCTAATAGAAGGAATATGGAGAGAAATCTGTCTGCTTTTAATGTGTGTTAAGTTTTTGAGATTAACTCATGTTTTTAGGCATGGAAACAGTGATCTAGATTTCGGGGTCTGTGGATGTCTTTCCATTGCTGTGCCCTCTGGACAGTTTGTTGCCCTGTCTACTATTTTAGTTTTCTACTTTATGTAAGACCATCCCTGTTTTTGAGGAATGACCTGGGACAATTATTGGTCCAATATCAAAAGGTACAGAAGTCTTGGACAGAGATGGTGGCTTTGCTGTATGAATGTACAGTGCTAGTAAAATAGAGCCACAATGAAGACAGTGGTCAAATTAAATGAAGACAGGGTTGAAATTGCTTCATTATGGCACAAATGGACAGTTAACAGTCATGCAGAATAGGGAGTGCTGAATACTTAATACTCAGGATTTAGCTACACAACTTATAATTACCAGAATCTTCCAGGACATTTTTAGATTTCATTTCTGTAAATGAAGGGATTGTACAAATTGCTAAGCATTGGATAAAAAATATTTAAAGGGAATACATCGTTAATATCGCTTATGACGTAAACACAAACCCTCATTTTAAGTGATGATTGAAAAATAGAAATAATAGCATGTGAACAAGAATAATTATTTTAACCCAGCTTTTATATATGCATTAAAATGTTAGCATTATGGCACTCTTCAAAATAACCTATAATAGAAAAATATAAAGGTCCTTCTCTTTTTCTGCTAATAAGTAGTAGTCCAAAAAACCCCAACCTTCAGAAAAAATATACAAAAATGTTTTTCCTCTGAATACATATTTAAAATGAAGACATGATGACAGCTTTCATTTGAGCACTGGACAATTTTTTTTCAGAGTTTGCTGCTGTTCATGCAAAATAAGTTGCTGTGATTGCAACATATGTATTATATGGCACATATGCTACCTCTTAGATAAAAGTGTAACTCTTGTGGTTCCTAGCATTTTTCTAAGGACATACAGTGTTTAACAGTAACAGATCTTTTTATAATACTTTTGCCATGTTTTTGGCAACTAAATATTTTTTCTTTAACCTTTCTCATTCATAAGTTAAATTTGTTGTTAGAGAAAAATGGAGTGTGGAGGTAGAAAGCAACAGTGTGAATAAGAGAGCAAGAGTGTTTTGACTGGCAGTTTTCTCTTTGGCTACCATTTTGTGTTTCTTTGTTGTAATGCAGAAGGGCAATAAATTGCCAGCTGCAAACAAGGGTCTGTTTAGCTGTGCACAGACAATCATATACAATCAATGGCGGGTTAAAATGCTGGTGTGGCACTTTAGAAATTAGGAATAAGAACCACTCCTAAGAAAATGCGGATTTATTGTATAATTTCTGACATATACAGTAAAATACATATTTTTTTCTATCTATTTGTTTGATTGTGTTCAGTCCTTAAACCCTTCTAAGGGCGTGGGCTTTGAATTATGGTATATTGAAACATATTTTCACACACATGATAATGAATCACAGCAATAAGACAAATAATCAAAACTCCACCCACAGTATCAATGATTAGGTGTTTCTTCTTGAGAATATTCCCATTAAACCAGTGGAACAGACCATATGAAGGATTTTTACTACATGTGAGTGAGGAAGACAGCGAGCCCTTCTTTAGGGTTGTACATGAAGGAAGCTTTCTTTAAAGGACAGCATTATTTGTTCCCTACCCAAATCCTCAGTAATTGAAAGTGGACCTTCAGTCTCCTTCCTCTTACTCCCAAAAATGATCCCATTATACTGGTAGTTCATAAATATGCAGCGAGGCCCATCTGTTCTATCCTGTGATTTGAGATAGCATCCTGTAATTCTTTGTGATGTCTGGATCCAATCACAAAGGTAGCAGAGGCAGTGCTGAAGCCACCATTACTCTTAGGTGTGTTGGCTCAGGGTTCCTGAGGGGCTCTGACATGACTACTAGTCTCTATCAGAAGGGATCCTGTGTCCCCATCTGCTGCCCATGGCTCACAAAAGTGCTCTGCTCGCAGAGCAGTTCTGGACATGGGGCTACCTGTGCTCCTGGAGGAGGAGCCCGTTGTCAATCTCTGGAGCACTTGCCTAGGGATGCTTTCCCCAGATCAGGCACACCGTTACACTGTCAGGCTCTGTCTTCAGATGGAGATGAATTTTTAGGCAATCTGTAGATCTGAGCTTACTGTCAGAATTATGAAAAGCCTTGGAAGGAATTCCATAAATGTTCAAAAATAGCTATTCATAAGCAACAACAGAATAGAAGTAACAGTTTGAGAGATTTTTTAACTCAATTACTTGTACATATTTATACAATATAGTGCCTGTCACAGATAATGTACAGCAGATTTATCATGCTTTATTATTTTAAAGAAGAGTTTGTTCTCCGAATGACGTATAAAATAAATTGCAAATAATCAAGATGCTGCTTAATAAAACAATTAGTTCTCTGCAGGCTCTGGCAGTGTTTTCTGAATTCTTATCAGCCTTGGTTTACAGCTGTAACTTCAGGATATAATAGGAGATTGAATCATATACAGGCAACAAAACAGATGATCAAATTCACAAGGGATCATATCAGGCTTTTTCCAGTACCAAAGAAACATATTAATCCTTGTCACTGTTTTTTGAAACGCTGTGACAGAAATAAACCTGTACTGTAACTTGGCCCTTTTAATGAGCTTCTGGAGTGTGGGCCTTCCACTCAGCACCTGAAAAACACAACAAAACACCTTTTACATTAAAGATGTGAGGTTTGCTGCTGGCTAAATTTGTACACAGAAGTCTATAAACCAGTGCTCAGCCAGCTGGGAAGCAAGAAAGCAAATTCAGATTCTGTCATGAACTTCACAGACCAATTATCTACTTGGAATCATGGGAGTTTAACAAACAAATACCAGCCCCTGCTGAGCCTTTTCAGTCCAGCAGCTTATGGGTGATTCAGTTGCATCAGAGGCTTTTAGACTGATCAATTCTTAATCACAAAGCGCAAAAATTATTCTCAGACTCATGTCAGTTTCTTTGGACACCTTTGTTAACAATCTGCTTCAAATCATTTTTTTAAGGAACTGCAGACACTGTTTTTATTGACTTGCCACTTGTAAAATGTTTATAGCTTGTTAATTTATATTTACCCCTTTACTTTTGCCTGCAAATCAACATCACTTAGCACAGTTTGGTTACACTTTGTCCAAAGGAAATTACAGAAGCCTGCTATGGGGCTAAAATGAAGGAAAGCTGAGGAAAATCAATACACTGATGATTAAACAGATCGTAGCAAATTCACGGTTGTAAGCTACAGCATGGAGACATCAGTGTGATGCCTATCTAGCGGTTAATGTCCTTTCAGCCAGTGGAAGAAAATTTTACAATAAGGCAAAATGTAACCGAAAAAATATAAGCTACTACAGAGCAATCCTTTTTTTTGCTCTGTAGGAACAGTCCTGTTATTCAAATTTTATTTTGTTATTTGTCTTCACAGTAACTGTAGAAAAGGTTTAGATTTAAGAAAAAGAAAATCTATTTTATGAGAAAATTTGCAGTGGGAGTTTTAAAGAACTCTTTGACTTGCAGTATCATTCACATCTACTGTAAAAGCTCTGTATTTACTGTTATTTTAAACCACTCTTTTCTGTCAGTGAAGTTCAAGTGTGAGAATTTCTATTTTAATCTTCCTTTTGCTTTAATTAGAAGACAAAAAGGTATAAGCCTGTTTCTAAACAAGTATCCTAACAAGAATGAAAATATTTAGTAAATTGTATATTGTTTAACAAAGTGAGAATCTGTCACTGCTCATTTTAATAGAGAAAATTTAGACTAAAAATAGGTAAATGGGTTTTTTGCACATTCAGTTCTTGTTTACATTTAAAAGCAAGGACGAAGTATTCAAGAAATTGACATGGAAGGAGGAGAACAGCCTTGGGAATAATACACGAACACTGGTACCAGAATAAAGCAAGGATCCTTAGTGGGTCCAGAGACTTCAAATTTGTAGACACCTCCAACTTATGCACAGGACAGGTTTTCTCTCTACTACCCACTGCAGTGCCTCCACAGCACAATGTGACCCTGTGTGGTGTAGGTTTACTAACCAGTAGCCATATACAAGAGATTATGTATAATAAACTCAAAGTGCTAGCCTAAAATTATCACTATTGATAGGAACTGGGATGTCAGAGAAGAATTGGTTGCAAACAGACGGAAGAAAGCAACTCTGACTCAGGCTTTTGCGTATCAGCATATGCCCATTTCAGGGGGTTTCAAAGCTGGTGTAAGGAGATGGCCCACAGAGATGGCCTCATTCCTACCCAAGAAAGGATATTCAGGGAGCAAAGGAGATTATTTCTCTCTCTCACACAGCCTGAGGATGTGCAGAAAATGTTCACCCTGGTGAAGGAACATTGCTGACCTTCTCCTTGGTTTTCCTGCCAGCCTAGAGCCTTTCAGCCACCTTGCCCTGGAGGTGCTGCCGTGGTGGCACAGCGTGGGCAGAGGCTGGCAGAGCCGGGAGGGGCAGTGCTGTCCCTGCTCTGCCAACTGCTCTGACCACATCCCTCAGCACTCCTCACAGGGTCCACTGAGTCACCAGGAAAGCACAGCTGCATTCAGCTTCCTCTTGCTGTGCTCTCCTCTGTTTATCCAGAATTGTGCATGTTTATAGGCTCACTCAAAAATCAGTAGAAAAAACTACTTGGGCCTTACTTCTGAACTCTAATGCGATAAGGCTGCTCCTCACAGATGCATACCACCTTTCTTTTGACAATTTCCAGAAGAACCACGGTTTTATACTTGAAAAATAATCCTGAAATTCTTTATTTTAATTAGGAGAAGCATCATAAGGAGAACATGAAGTGCCAGAAAATTTATCTGTGTGCTAAGCTACATTCTGCTGCTGATTTATTTATACGATGGACTGTCTTTATTTAGCTGATAATTTTATCCTTTATCCGCTCTTAAAAAATCTGCTGTTTTTCTAAGAGGTTCTGCACCAAAAAAGATTTTTGTTTTGGTTTGAAGCAGGTAAATGCATAATTGCTTTAATAAATAGTATTTAATTAGTCAAAAAACAAATAAGCTGCAACTCATTTTTCTGAATGATAGCATCTTGTAACCTGTAGTGTCATCTGGGGAGCTATAGATTCAGCAGTATTTTAAGATGTTTAAAGATTCCCAGTAAAATATAGACAAAAATATTCTCAATATTAAAAAAGCTAGAACTATAAATACACACAAATAGATTTCAAAGAAAAAATAATCTACTCTGAACTCAACCTGTGTAAAAATCCAGCCACATTTCATATTTTCATTTCAAGTTAAGTTGCAAACTCAGTACAAGGATGAAGAAAATTAAAAGAAAATGCAAATATGACAGATATTAAATATATAATGCAAAAGAAAATTAAGATAAAATATGCTATTAACTGAAGATTTGTTGCTTCCACGATTCCATGGCAGTTTAAAGTAAAATTTCAACTAAAATGTTTTAAAAAGTTTTAGTGATGTTTTCCATCATCAGAATCATAAACATGAATTAGAAACTTACCTTTGAAAAGATTTACTTCTAATGAACTGTGTAATAGACTGATAATTTTACTGAAAGATTTAACTTCTCCTGTATTTTTCTGTAGTTCTTTATCTAGACCTGTAATGAATAGGATAAAATAACTGATAGAAAGAGTTGTAGTAAAACATGTCTGCATGATATTGATAGATTAAACAGTGAAAAAAAAAAAAACTACTGGAAAATGTGGGAAAAGATCCATGCCAGAATCCTCTTGGGTTTGCCACTTTAATTGTGCTCTTGGGTATGTAGTTTTCGAGATTTTCTTCAGTTGTGGCATTGAAGGAAAAGTAAAATGAAGTGACAGAACAGATTAGAAGGCGATAATGGAAGGGAAAGTGAATAAACCAAGTGTAAACTTTTGAGAGGAAACACTAGTGTAAAGACCACTAGTTATGCGCTATTTTTTAAAAAAGTTTTGTAGCTCCAACACTTTGATGCAGATGACTAATGAAGTTTTTTATTAAGTAGTGATCCATATTCAAGAGAAAATATGGACGTGTTACCAAAATATCCTTTTTCAAGGATATTTGAAGTTACTAATAATCTTTGCTATTTATATTAAAATTACACAAGAAGTTTATTCTGAAAAAAAATATTCTACTGCTATTCAGTTGCTTACACAAATTCCTATTGGACTATGTTATGCTATTCATGAATGGAATTCTTGTAAATTTTGGCATATATAATTTATTTAATTATAGAAAGTATATAATTAAAAGAAAGTATAACCATAATAAATGTTAAGAGTTTTTTGATATCAAAAAAACCTAATGCAAAGTAGTATATTATGATGTTTGATGAAACTCCCTATCAGCATAAAATTTCTTGAAAACCTCTGAACAATGCACTTTTTTTTTAAACTTTGTTGAGCTGATTAGCTTGCTAAAGATCTGATCATTAAGAGTTTAGATTGTTTCTCTGTTAAATCAGATATGCCTCCTACAATTTTTACAATACTTCCTTTATAAATTAATTGTTCTGCGGTTATTTGTTAAAGAATCTCCCCCACGTGAAAAAGCAAAATCTCAGTAGATGCGGATTTTACACTGCACTAGATCAATCCCAATACCAGTAAATGGATATTATTAAACAGCATGGGGTAGTGCAAACTGGGAAAGAAAACTTGTAGTGTGCTGCCTTTGAGCAGACCTGGCTTGCATGCTGTGACAGGGCAATTGTCGACATGCTTTTTCATGCCAATCTGCAGCTTTTTCAACTCTAGATGCTATGGCAACCAGGGTTTAACAGACTAAGCAGCTAACAAGCTTCCCTGATGGAATTGTCTGGTTGTATGATTGCCTTGTCTTAGTAAAAATATAAAATAGACCAAAGACACTTGTGGACATTTGTCAAACTGATTATAATCTGGACACTCAGCTCATAATTATCTGTTATATATTGCATAGTATTGACCGTCAGTGTTTTCCATGCTGTCTGTAGAGAGCCCAAGTGCCTTTCTGTACACCCTGTTTCCTGTGGAAACAACGGGTTTTGGATAAGCTGAGTTGGTCAACACGGCATTTAAAATTACATGGATATAGAAAATACATGCCACTAGCTTAAAGGCTTCTTCTTCCTCTTTCTCTGTCTTTTTTTTCTTTTGGTGTTGTTTTTGGGTTTTTTTAGCTGGTTATAAAATAAAAGCAAGGAAACAAAAGAAAATTTTAAAGTAACATGATTCTTTACAAACATATAAAATCGAAAAAAACCTGCACTTTCAGGAAAAGGTTTTAAAAATCTGTAAGTTTCTTATGTTGATTTATCAGGTAGTTGAGTTCTTTTTGGCCCCAAGGAATGGTTTGTGTTTCTTACTTGGTTGTTTGTTATTTTTAATTTATTCTCAGAAGAAAAGGGCATTCACCATAAAACACGGGCCTAAGACTACATGTTTCCCAGCACCTTTTACAAGCTGAAATCTGTGGAGCTCATTACTTTGCAAAGACTGCTTGGCCATTTGTAGAACACTGCTTTATTGTTTTGAATCTCTTTCAATTCTATTAAAAGCTAAGCAGAATGTTTTTACTGTGGTATTTTCTTGTTGTTGTTGATTGGTTGTTTGATTTGTTTGTTTGTTTTTGTCCCGAGGAGGGAAATTCAGAATTCATAGTTTTCTACGTGGATTTCTTTGTGGCATTTTTACTCATACTGCATTTTGAGATGAACCTTAGTAGGCTACAAGAAGACCCATAGGATGCAGATAAAGTTTGAGTTCACAGTGGGATTTTTGTCTTTGGCAGTTTGACACTTAGAATTATATCACTGCAGATGATCCTGACTAAAGGTATCCTCTCAATGATCCTGTTTTAGGGATGTTGTCTGCCACTGTATCTCTATGAGGCCAGCAAATACCCAGCTAATTCATTCCTTCCTGCAGGCAGTAGAATTCCTTATCCAGTTGTGCAGGTCATCCTCAAGGCCTCATGAGTTAATGTTACAAATGCGCAGTGTTTTTTTCATGAAGGAGAAGGTGAATGTCATGGACAGGCTATTTGGAATCAGGCAGTCTTCTTGCAAATGTGAGGAGTTCATTCAGTTCCAAAGTGAAAGAACAGTGTATTGTTAAGTAAGTAAGGAAAAAAGTCTAACAAACTTTTATTTACTGAATGTATAGACTTGATAAATGTTCTGATGTTTAAAATGCTGAATTCATGTGTGTTTCATAATTGTGCCCACATGCTCAAGAAGGACAATGGCATCCTGGCCTGTAGCAGCAACAGTGTGGTCAGCAGGGCCAGGGCAGTGATTGTCCCCCTGTACTCAACACTGGTGAGGCCACCCCTTGAGTCCTGTGTTTGGTTCTGGGCCCCTCACTACACAAAAGACATTGAGACATGATCAGGCCCAGAGAAAGTTAATGGAGCTGGGGAAGGGTCTAGAGAGTAAGCCACAGGAGGAGTGGCTGAGGGAGCTGTGGTTATTCGGCCTGGAGAAAAGGAGGCTCAGGAGAGACCTTATTGGTCTCTACAACTGCCTGATAGGAGGCTGTAGAGAGGTGGAAATTGGCCTCTTCCCCCAGGCAGCTAATGATAAGACAGAGGAAATGGCCTCAAGTAGCTCTAGGGGAGGTTCAGGTTTGACATTGGGAAGATTTTCTTCACTGAAAAGGTGGGTAAGCATTGAAAAGGCCATGCAGGGAAGTGGTGGAGTCATTGTGCGTGGAAGTGTTCAATAAATGATTGGGTGTGGCATTTAGTGCTATAGTGGTGCTTGGTCAAAAGCTGAGCTCAGTCATCTTGAGAGTCTTTTCCAACTTTAATGATTCTGTGACTTTACAACTGTTAGTTTCTGTTTCCAGTTTGTATTGATGAAGAGTCATAAACGCATCTTTGATAATAGAATGTCCGTAAAAGGCTCAGTCTTTTTCCAGCTGGGGAAACCTTCAAAAAACAACTTTCTATGTAGCTTTAGAGACATCCAGAAAAAGCCAATACCTTCTTTTAAGCCGCTCATCTAGATTTCTACTCAGCTGGCAAGCAAGGTAAGGCCATAGTCTTTACTTGACAGTATAAACCCCAAATCAACCTTTGTAAGCTACTCTTCCAAAGAATCAAAGAATCACCATGTTCATCATAAGTTTTATTTATTAAAATATACACATTTTGGCATGACATAATATTGCGTCATAAAATTTTATTTATATTTTACATCTTTAGTTGCACAGACTTCGAAATGTTTTGAAAAGGACTTTTGTTATTTTTGTTGACTGAATGGGAAAAATATCATGGTGTTAATACTCCAGTGTCCAAATAATTAACTTTGGCTGTGGGAAACAGTAACTGTGACCTGTGGTGCCTTTGGTCACTGTCTCATATATGGGGCTTCCAGGTCTCAGCCACCATCTAACCACAGTGCAAGTCATTAGCCTCTTTTTGGCCATCTGACTCGGTGTATGAACCATTCATACTGTTTGAAGTTCGTTGTACCTTAAAACAGAAAATACAGGTTTGCCAGTTACAGGAAATCTTTTTACATGAGTTTAAATCAAAGATTACAATTAGAAAGAGATGTGAAGAAAATTAAAAAATCCTACCCCGAACCCTCAATCAATGTAGGTGTGATTTACACCCTTCTGCAAGTGTCCTTGCTAATGGCAGTGGTTGGAACTGGATAATCTTTGATGTCCCTTCAAACCCAAACCATTAAATAATTCAGTGATTTTTTCCTTTCTATTAATGTACACATTCAGATAGCATATAGCTGGCCCTTAGCTTTGAAAATCAGATTGTCAGGAGGCAAAAAAACCCCAAATAAGTTGTTTTTCTGGTTTTTTTCCTGACATCCCAGTTTAAAACAAAATTAAACAGAAAAACATTGGTTTTGGTCCTGTTAGGATAAGCAGAGTTCTGGCAGATTTTGAACTGTGATGAGACTTCATCTTTTTGTGGATATTTACCTATTTAGACTTAGAAGAATGTGAGATTAAATTTTCTAACTATATTAACATATAGAATTTACCCATAGAAAACACAGATTTGTCTTGAAGGAAAAGCTGAAAGGACATCAAGGAAAGTCCTGTAAAGTACTCCTAAAAAACATCATCAAAAAACATTTAGAACACTGGAAAAGTGAGCAACACATCAGCAAGGCATAACCAATATACAAAGGAACTTCTGCAATATTTTGCAATAGAACAGAAACATGGTGGGGGTTTTTTGGTGTTTTTTTAAATTTTTTTTTTTTTTTTTTTTTTTACATTGAACACTATGAAGTTTCCTGTTAAACTGAGATCACATTAACACTGAGCACTGTCTGCTACAAGTTTCCTTTATATATGCATAAACATAGAAAAAACCTGGCTAAAACCTAAATAAAGAGTGTAGCATCGAAATGTAACTGCCAGTGATCAGAATAAAGCAGTTAAACATATATATTGCCTTCACTTCTGTAATTAATATGGTGGGACTGGCTAAGATTATCTTCATAGAATCCAACTCTGCTCTAGGATCTAGTCAATTTTTATGGTATACAAGTAGTACAATAAAGATATGTGAAAAGAATTCCCAGTCAATATTATTCAGTAAAAACCAACCAGCCCATCCCTATTTATAGAAAAATAAGCAGTATCTTTTATAAGAAAATTTCAGTTAGGACAAAAATTGAATTTTTGGTATGTAACTTATCCTTATAGTGCCTGAATTGTTAACACTAAAGGAAAAGCATTTTAAAGAAGCTAAAATTTTCAAATTATAGAGGAGACTTTTACATTTTTTTCTTCTATCCAACTGTGCTGAACCTCAAGTTATGTGCCCTATTCTAAACAGGTACTGGAATACATATAGCTGACTAGAAATTATTTCACAACTGAAAATGTTAATTTATACATATAGACTTGCAGATAAATGTGCATATAAGACCTTAAAAAATCTCACCAAACACTTAAGACAATCTGAGAATTTAAAGCTTTCCAATTAGATATTAGAATATTTTGTTCCTTTAAGTGTATCCATGTATGCATTAATATATGAATACATACTAATTATGTTATTTTTTTCATAGTGCACAAATAGATTTTTACTTGGTGATCAGATTTCTGATCTTTGCAATAGGGATAAAGGTGCTAACAAATGGATTGCAACTGCTTATTTAGAGTTTTGAACTGAAAACATTGCTTCATCCAAGTTACTCCATTTCCCCTCTGATATCCACATAATTCTGATTTCCATCTTTTGCTTTTACCTGCCTGCTTGGTGACTTAATGAATGGCTGTTTCTCATGCTAGAATTAAAACAGTTAACTTTTGCAGAGAAGAGATAGTGTCAGTACTCATTTTGCTTGAAATGCTGGCAATATAAAAAAAACCATTAGCAATGTAGTACGTCCTGTGCATTGTATAAGAGAGAGTAATGCTTCCTTATTATGAGAGAGCATTAAAAGACTTTTCTACAAAGGTTTAGCTTTTATAAAAGAGTAATTTTCAGGAGCTTGAAATGGTTGGTTGAAGCACACATCAATTTGTTTGCTATTTCTAGAATATATTTTATCAACACCTTTTCTCTACAATTTACATTTTTCAAAATGTCACTGTTTCTGTGTGAGATACTAAGTATGGACCAATTAACTATTGATGCTTTCTGCCAAGAATAAATGTTGCAATATAGCATATATACAGGACAGAATAAATATTCTAGGATGGAAATGCAGAAATTACCAGGCTACTGGTGAGTAATGCATCTTGAATATTACCTGAAGCCGTGAGTCAGCTGCTAATTATTAATGTAGAATCTGTTATAGTGATAGTTGAAAATGGGGAGCAAAAAAAGGGAACATAAAGTCACTTAACATTATAGTTTTTGTCTTTTCTAGGGGAAAAAAACAGCTTACCTAACCTGTTTTGAAAATTTATTCAGCTAGGTAATTTTTTAAATATGGTTTATACAGCCAGAATGGTTTCAGCACAATCAGACTAAAAGCCTCTTAGAAAATCCCTACACAGAAGGAAGTTGGTGTCTGAAAAAATTAAATCTTTTCTGAAGCAACACTGTGGCTACTCTATCCAGGTGAAGATGTGATAGAAAATAGAAGGGGTCCTTTAGAAAGTATCTTCAAAAGTATTTCTTGTTCTTTTTAAATTTTTAAGTGATCTGAAGAGAAGAAGAAGAATTTGAAGTCTTGTGGATCCTTTCAGGTCTTCTTTTTATTTTCCTGGTGACTCTAAAGTAGTGACTGAGAACATCGGGAGCTGAAAGCAGTTCATAGGTACTTGCTGGTGGTTCCTATGTTCCCTGTTCTTAGATAACTGGTTATTAGTCCAGAAATCACAGGGCTTGGCAGTAACTCAAAATACTAGTAGCTACATATTGGTAGAGAATGGTTGGGCAGAAAGATTCTTCTTAAAAATTTGGTTACATTTTGGTTATTGTCACCAGTTTTTATTTACCACCATGAGGTATCACTGGATGATGAGTCAATCCATAGTAATTTAGAAAAGATTAAACTGTTATGGCAGCTGTATCTGCATGTTATTTCACTTCAAAATGAGGTCATGTCTGTGTAAATACTCACCCATTAAAAATGGTCAGGTTTAGAAGTTTTATATAACCTTAAGGTAGCTGCTGGGTCTCAAGAGCCTCTGTAGGAAACAGAAAAATAAAGCGGGAGCTTGTAGTTACGCATGTTTTTTTTCCCCAGAGCTGAAGTTTCTGAGGTCTTAGTCTCCTGACAATCACAAAGATGAGATGTAGCCATAAGTGCAATCTTGTGCTGCCAGAATTCATGACATGAGCCGGCTGCATCAAAGGAAGAGATTCTTTTAGAGTGAGTGACTATTAAGGAATTTGGGTGATGACATGTAATCTTTCACAAAGATGCTTATTGAAAAACTGTCCCTCATATAGGCACAACCTCTTCTGGAGATCCTTGTCTTCAGCCCACTTCAGTAAAATTCAGAACTCCTGCCTGTGCTCAGTTGCATATTTTGTCCTATAGGACTATTTGTAAACCACCAAGGCTATGTTCATTCACATAAGTAAGCATGGTTTTGAAAGATAAAACTTTGTTTCATGTGGGTAAAGCGCACATGCTTGGATTCTCCGAAAAGAGAGCTCCACTATCTCCCGTCACATTTGGACACACTTCTGCAGGCTTTACTCCTATCCAAAAAGTTTTAAATAATGTTTAATAAGGTAAAACTTCTGAGAATAAATGGGTAGTAGACTTGCTTGCAGTATCTGCTTAGACCATTTCTTTTGGTGAGCCAAAGTTCTGTTCTATACTTTGCAGACTTCTCGAATTTCATGGTGTTTGAGTAAAGCAGAACTGCAATATTAATTAAGATATTCACTTTGGATAAATGTTTGAACTAGTCTTCAAAATACCATGTGTTTTGAAAGTTAAGTGGGCAGAATTTTTAAAATACTTGTACTGCCATCAGAACTCTTTTCTCCTGTACAGGGACCTTCTATTACTATTGGGCAATGATGTATATAACATAATACATTAATGTTGCTTTAATGTGTTCAATAGTACAGAAGAATGTAGTAATTAGGCACTCAGGGATTCTTTTTGCTATGATTTGATGAGGTGGTCAATTACCTGTGCTGTACGACAGCAAGTGGTACAATTGGTTTTACTTAATAAGTACATTGACAAAAAGGGCCACTGTGATGTACATTACTTGCACTTAAAAGGTTCCTTTGAGTTATTACCAAAGTAATACCTCAAATATAAATTAATTTAATTTGTTTAGAACAGTTTACACTTTACACATCATTAAATCTTTTTCTATCGCAGATTGTACAATACATTAGGTAAATTATAAATGTCTAACCAAAAAGTGAACATTTGACCATAATGGCTACTTAGAAAAGATAAAAGGTAACAATTTAAGCAGATCTTGCCTTTAACTGAAGCTCTTAAACTCAGATTGATAGAAAACAGTTTTTGAGAAGAAATAATGCACACTGATTTATATAAAATGCTGTTCATTGTATTTTCCTTTTTGTATTAAACTTAATGAATAGATATACCTTTTTTATTTTGTGGTACCCTACCATTAAATGAAACCATCTTTTTTTTCCTGCCTAAATAAATTCTAATTCTTGTCACCTACTATCTGTACAGGAAGATTTGAGACATTATTCCTAATTGAGATTTTTACTGAATATCTTTTAAAGATAAATTTGTTTTATTCTTTCACCCACTATTTAAAAGGATTTTTCACTTTTTTATCTTCTAAAGGAATTGTCAATGAGAAACTAAAACTGCATAGACTATACATTAAAATCACTTTAGTTTTTAAGCTGTCATGAACTGTTTCAAAAAATGCTAAGTTGCTATTGTTTAATGTCTGTCATTTTATAATGCTTTAGAAGTTATCTATCCTGTAAAATTATTAACTGATGCTAAAATTGCCTTGTAAGTATTAGGACAATAGCAATTTTGTAACAGCTGGGACACTGCCAATGTAAGATAAGTACATTTTGCTCTGTAGATTCATAAAGTGCTTTGAAATGGTTTGTAACTGATGGATGGATGCATTTTCTAAGTGTAGAAAGCAATATTTTGTAGAGGGAAATGACTTGAAAGCTGACACACATGCATGCAAATGCCATTCTCTTCAGTAAGTAATTTGCTTTTTCTTTCAAAAGCATAAATGGCATAGTTAGACACATTATTTTGTATATTGCACATAACAATACAAGATGCACAAAAACAGCAAGTACAAAACATTTCATATTGATAGAGGAACCCATGGCTGTAGTATATGATTAGCATAAATGTATACACACTGAAGAAATGCCTTCAGGATTAAAAAGTAAGGCTGAAAACAGGAAAAGTTCTTCTAACTTCAAGAAAAGAAAATATTTAGAATATACTTTTTACTTCTAGAGTTGTGCCTTTTAAAAATAATTAAGGTGCATAGAGCCTGCATCAGATCATGTGCTCAGTATTGCATCTGACCCAACGGCTTCGTATTGGGCTTTCATTCTGAAGACAAATCATTTAAATTAATCCTCCAAGTGTTTCTATGTCAGTGACAAAACCCAGGAGAATACTACTCTGGAATATATGTAGGCATGGATAGTCTCAAAATTTAAGAACCTTTTAATGCCAAAACTGATTTTTTATTTATGTAATTGTTTCCTATTTGTGGTTTATATCCTTGTATTATTTAGGTCATCTGCATTTTCATGGCTACTCACACTAGCCATGAGAACTTCTGGCCAGCTTTTGTAATTATTTTTCATGTTAACCTGATGCTTTAGGTCCTTGCTCTTGGAAATTTCCATGCCCACTGAGCTATCCAACAGTGATGAATCCCAGCCTCACTGAGCAACTGAGAATAATACAGCTAAGCCTATATTGAGCAAGTGAAGTCTTAGTCTGGAAAATGGTCCCCAATGAAATCTTTGGAATATCAACTTCAGTAGGTCTACTCAATATGATTAGTGTCAACATATGGCCTTTTTGTTTAAAGGAAGGAACATTTCCTTCATAGAATCTTGTTAAATCTCTCATTCTACAATTATTGTAATCATGACCTCTATTGTTCATCATTTCCACTAAAATTTTTGCTTCTACATCAGCTTCTTAAGATATATATTCCCATTAGATACAAAACAGCCATTAATCTTAATGGAAGCTATGCTCAGAAATGGAGTTGGAAAGGTACCCAGGAGGTTTTGTCATATCTTTAAATTCAGTAACAAAAAAATTGATTTGAGTGAAATTCTGATAATGAATGCACATTGTTGAAGAATTAAAATTTAAAATATATTTACATACGTCCTGAATTTATATTAAGAAGAATTGAAACAATACTTCTACTGGATTATGTGGCAGAATTCATGCTGATTTCATCCTAAGAAAAGCTGCTCATTTTGTTATACTGTAGGAAAGAGAGTAGGGTGAATAGCTCATAAGAACAGCTTATCTGACAATCTGGGTCTTAATATGCTTGATCCTTGCTTGTGAACAGATGAAATTATTTTAAGAAGTAAATCTTTTTTTACAATATAAACCCATTTTATTTATTGTTTGTCCCACAACTTTATATTTAAAATCCAAACTTGGAACAGCAAAGTTTGTTATTCACCACATGGCTTTCACTCTTTTTCTGAACTTAATATCTGTAAAATGCATGAAAAAAACCCTTGAAAATGATTCTTTTTTCTTGGGAATAAGCTCCTCAAGAGCATCTTGAAGATTGTTTATGTTTTTGAAGTATTTGAAAATCTCTTTTTAGAATGAATTTTCAGTTTTTTTGACTGCAAAACTGTGGCAAAATTATAATACAAGGACTGATAAGAAGAATAAACCCACAATCAAAATAAAAAATTCAGTCATTATTAGTTTCCTTCAGAGAACATAGCTATCCCTATGTGTATTAAAATAGAATAAACTTATTAATAATAGGAATATTTTGTTTTTAATGGAAAATCCTAATTGCAGTTCTTTAGAAGATTGTCATAATACCTCTTTGTTTTGAAGGGTCAATTTGTGGCAGGGAATGTGAGAAAAACATTTAATCAGAAACTGGCAAACAGTCAGTAGAGTGGCAAGAATTTGATGGTAAACAATACTTCTCCATAAAATTGCCAGATTGAAAGGATCTGATGACTCCCACTTCTAGGAGCTACTTGGAAAAGTCACAACTATTTTTATCTGCATGTGTTTTTAGAAACACGTTGCAAAAAAGAATTACAAAAATCATTTTACGAGAGTAGGTTAGGTGTTTCTCCGTATTGTATCTGCCCTAAGGAGAAATTTCAGCACATGGGGTATATTTGTCACTTGAGATTATGGCTATAACACATCAAAACCTTCTGCTATTTTGATAGCTGCTGTGACTGGAGCCCATAGGTTGAAACTGAGCCTTAGAAGACAAAATTTTTTTAATCTATAATATATGCAACATTTGAAACACCACCAGAGATGACTTGAAAATACAACTGATTCAATAAATCAATAAACTGAAGAAAAGTATTGTATTTCCACTGTATTACAGCTCGACTAACATTATAGTTCTCCTGAAAGCAGTATTTAAATAAAATGATCTATGGTTTTGCTTTAAAAAAAATAGGCAGTTTGTTTGTTTTTGAAAAAAAATTAAAATGCTGTGCTTCTGGGGAAAAATACATGAGAAAATTAAAAACAAAGGGATTGTAAATATTAATTTTAGAAGCTGTACTTTTAAATTTTCCTTCCTTTAAATGAAATAATAATTAATTATTAAGAAAATGAGAAAAATATGTTCATTATTATTTTTTCTATTTCTCTTATGCTTTCCTTAAATAGTGTCACATAATTTCCCTGCACATTTAAATCATTCTTCGCAAGAAAATACACAGACAAAAAAAACCCTCCCTAAACCAGACAAGAAGTTAAAGTCTTTTAATTAAAGTCTTGATTTCCCCACTTTGTCATTCTTCTAGAAATTGTGTGTGTGTGCACAGCACACAACCTTGTGTCAGTCCTACTGCTAAGCAATGAACATAAAAAAGTTCTTCAGGAACCAACTGTTCTTAATGTTCTTCAAAAATTATGCTGAAGCATTTGTGAATAACATGAAATCAGATTATGTTTTATTTGAAGAAATAAGTAATATGAACAAATATTTTGAGTACTATGCTTTCCCAGAGTGTGCATATTGACAGTGTTTAGTTGCCATATGCAGTACAGTGCAGGAAAAGTACATCTTTGGTTTTAAGATGATGAAACTACTACTTCACTAAGCTATGCTAATTAGAGGCAGAAACTAGACATCACACTACAGACAAAAGGAATTCTGTTGTCCCAGCTTTCCGACCAAAACCACTGGAAATTCTTTTGCTTAATCTCATAAGGAGCTTGAAATATCTGTATACTGCAAAAGTCTTCAGACTCCTAAACTGTGTTTTTTTTAGAACAGCCATAATGTTTGGATTAAAACTGCCTTTGTATCTTTTGAAAAAGAAAAAAAAAAAAAAACAAAGAAGAAAAAGTGTCTTAATGGAAATAGTATAAATAACTGAGACTTACTGTGCCTTAGGAAAAAAACTGTTCATGAAGAAAATGTTTAGTGAGAGTTTGGCCATGATTTAGGCACTACTTTAAATTCTTCAGTTTGGCCTATTGTGAAGCAGATGGGATCATTTTCTTCTATACAGTTCCTGCAATTCCATCCCACTCTTATTTTAGCACATAATTAGGTGTCAAGCATTCTGAGCAGGTTATACAGAAGAATATATACACTGGTGATTTGAATAGGGTTTATGTATTCTAGCTATCAAGACACATTAACCTTTAATCATAACAAGGCCTGAAGTCAGAAGAAACTTGGTGAGAGGTTCAAAACCCTTGCTTGCCACACTCGTAAGTCCATCATTCCCATTTGCTACTTCCAGGCTGTGACTCCATAGCTAGTATTATGAGACTGAGATGAAACAGTAAGATAGTTGTAAATAAATCATTACACCCAAAATGTTTTATTTTCAGAACGCCATGGTCCTGGCAACAAAAAGATTTACTTCCAGTGAATCACTGGCAGGTACTTACACATTTTAAAATTATAAAATATGTGAGATTCTGGCAGGTTCACTTACCTCCTCAAATTGTCTTTTATAAAATTTTGCACATCTGTCATACTTTTTAACAACTTCATTTTTTTTTAAAACCATTTTACATGTATTAAGGAATTGAGTATGAGCATTCTCCAAATAGGTCAATGCCTAATGTCATCGTCTTTTTTACAAGAGAAAGAAGAAGAGAAAGGTTTAGTGCTGATTATTTATGCACCATCTGTAAAATGGTGAACCCCTTTAGCTTCTATTACTTTATATATATATGCATTCATATATGCATATATGATACATAATGCATTCATATATATGCATTGACATAGATTAAGATTGAGATGGGTCTTACTCAAGATGAAATAAGACATCAGTGATACAGGTCTGGTATAGTCTGTGGTGGTATAGTCTAGATATTTGAGGCAGTAGGAACCACTTACCGTTTGTAGTAAGGCAGAAAAAGTTCAGAGGCTGATTAGAAGTTCCTCTAATTTAAAATAATGAATAAAATAAAGAGCCTGTGCTCTTTCACTGCCTCAACCATCACCAGAGGCAATAGATCACCTGTGATTGCTTTTCAGGGACTATGAACTTTATTGCATAAAAAGACACAAAGCAGAACAAGTTATTGATTTCAAGAATAATCTGGTTCTTCACATACAAAAATTTCCTTCCTTCCTTCCTTCCTTCCTTCCTTCCTTCCTTCCTTCCTTCCTTCCTTCCTTCCTTCCTTCCTTCCTTCCTTCCTTCCTCCCTCCCTCCCTCCCTCCCTCCCCCCCCTCCCTCCCCCAGTGCTTGTTTTTTCCCTTGCTACTTTTAAATGTACATCTTCACTATTTCACTCCTTGGTCAGCTATTTTCCCTCTGGCCTGCTAAAATAAGTGTTTTTTGCTGACCAAAGGGTATGTAATTTACATCTTATAGATGGTTTATTAATGAGTTCTTGTAGTTTAATTTCAGACCTATGGCTTACAGGAAGCATAATTTTAAAAGTTACTGAAAAGGGGAGGTGATAAAAACATTTTTAGGGTAAGATAAATGATGAAATAATCTATATTTACATGAGACTAAGGGTGTTATAAGTATTTGCATAGTGTATTTTTTTACATTACTACATTGATTTTTTTAAAAATAGAGAATATTTATTCTTGTAAATAAAGAAATAATCTCAATTTTGAATTTTTCTAAAAGTGAAAGATGTCAGGCATTTCACTGTACTGTGTATCTGATGCATCTATACTGAACAGTAAAACAACTTTACAGTACTACCTTTGAAAGTCTGACATGATCTCTGATGTCCTTATGATGAAAGAGACTGAATAAAAGAAAAGGATTCCATAAATCTCATTTCCCCACTGAAATGTCCCATTTGTGTCAGCAGATCAGATGGGTCTTCCTGGCCTGGGGCTTATCATCTGAGAGGCAGAAGAGTGATCTGGAGGTAAAATGGTGAGGAAATAGAACTGCTGTGTTAGATGGCATTAACAAGGCTTGAAGGAGAGCTCCTCCTGATTGACTGCCAAGCAGAGGAATCCTAATTTCATGTATATTCTGGGCAGGTAAGAAAATCATTCTTAGAATTTAAGGATGCATAGCTGTGCATTTTATTTATGGTTTTCAAAACTGTAGTTATCAAATGTCTTTCTTTGACTTCCTGAAAATTGGAGGTCTGAGTTGCTGAACCTGACACCATGAAAACGCAAAAAAATCACTAGGAATATTTTTTTTTGTTGTTTATCTGAAAATTCGACTAGTTCAGATTTTTTTTTTCTGGTTAGTTTAATTTTTTTTCCCAGATATTCAGTGATATTTTACATATCTATAATCAGAAATTGTCTTGCAGTTGGAATGCTACTGCTGAAGGGCAATATGAAGGCTCCTGTGTGACTAAGGAATTCTCAGTAGCGTTACAGCCACATGTAGGTAAAGTAAGTGAAAAACCCACATGTGTAAGTCCAAAGTTTTCAGTATTATTGAATGGTAGTTACAGTAAGTAGAGCATCCTCCTATCCATCTTATTAAGCCATTCCCATTGTAAAAGCCATCAACAGAATTAAAAATTTCTCATTTCCTTGCATCTCAGTCAGCATCTTCATAAAGTCTCATGGTCACAGATTCTATCAGTTATATAAATTGAGCTAAATAGTTAATATTTTCTGAATCCTTTCCTTTCCTAATTCTGCTACTGGAACAAGTTGTTCCCCCACCACCCATGTATTTCCCTCCTACACACTACTTCCATTCAATTCCTCTGACAAAGTCTTATCAGATTGCATGTACCCCTGTGCCTGATAATTTTTCTTAAGGTTTCTGCATCTGAAACATATCCAGATTTACAAGAAAGAAAATTAACTCTGAATCCTTAGAGTAATAAAAACTTCTGGACAGCTGTTCCCCTAAGGAACAGAAATTAGTTCTCAGAAACATATATTGATGGGGGTTTCACTTACCTCTACATGTAAATTATATATTTATATCTTATATGTGATATTGTATAATATTTATATATAAATATACATTTATTATGTATAACATATGTATCACACATATATGCTAATGCTTTTAAGTTCACTTAAAATGCTGAGGAACTTCAATTCTTTCTGTTTCTGTCAAAGTCAAGCTTAGGTTTCTCATGGGTGTAGAGAAGCCAATCTAAACTCTTCCTGGTCTGTTCAGAATCAAGGACAACTCTTCCTTCAGAACTGCTCAGTTTGGACAGCATTCATAAGCTAGACAGCCTTTCAGCCACTCATCCTGTGGTGTGCAACTGCTTTTTGATGTGTGTTAAGTTCACATTTGTCTTGAGAACTGGGGTTTTCTTTGTTTCATTTTATCATTTTCAGTTTTGCTTCCAAAAAGACACAATAAGCAAGATCCATTCACTGTTATGATTGCCTGCTGAAAGGATTTTTGTGCCATCAGACCCATAGGTGGATCTTTATTTTGTGCAGAAAAACATCAATATAATCCTTTGATTTTGTGAAAAGTTGTGGTAAGGGAGAGCAAGGTGTGAGGAGACTGCTTTATTCATGTGTTCTCAAATTTTGAATGGGAAACCACATGAGGATTCCAACCTGTAAGGCAATCCACCATAGTATGTGAACTTTAGAGCAGTTAAAAAGTCAATCTTGTAAAAAGAACTAAGTTCTCAACATTACCTCTGATAGAGATAGTGTTCTGCTGTCACAATGCAGGCCAGACTAGGCCACCTAAGTTGGTATAAGAATCCAGAGATGGAATAAAGTACCAGACATAGTGCAGCAGCAGGTGAGAGACTACTATAAAGCAATTTTCATGATATTTATTATAGACCTCTAAACTAAAAAAATCAGCGAAAGATAGAAAGGGGCTTTACAACAGGTTCTCTATTGTGGGTTATTGTGTTTTCAGCTGCAATGAACCTGATAATGAAGTCAGCTGAGCAAGAGCATAAAGGTCTCACACTGACAAGAAAAAGACATCCCCAAGAATAAGGCAACAGAAATGTCTTAACGTTTACTACAAGTACAGTAATATAGAATAGATTGTTACTAGTGACACTGAAAAAAATAATCAAGTAAGCAAAAATAATGTTTGCACTCCAAATAAAGGTTCCTGGTGTCTCTGAGAGGGCAAATAAATAGAGAATATAAGTGTAGGATTCTGAAAGGGATTATCAGAAAGCAAATGCTTTGCTGAATTACAGCATGCTGACACAAAACCCAACAGAGACAAACACTATTTTATCTGGTTCCAAACTGCATTAGCAGTGATGGGAAGGAGAGGGAACAGCCTGGTTGTTACCACAGGGAGACTAGACTGGAAAATTTTTGTTGTCTTTAGCCATCATTGAAGGCCAATTTTCACACAGATAAAGTCAACATTTCATTAAGGTAAAAATATTCAAGCCTGTGGCATGTGTCTGCGACTTAGTTACTTTGGAATCAGTGCCTCGGATAAGGCTGGAGGACCAAGACCCTTGTGTCCAGCTGGGACTCTGAACTGCATGAACTTGAAGCTGGACTTCAACAGTGAATCTGAGAAATATTTAGTAAGAGCTTCTGAAGCCTTTAAAATATTTTTGTCTTTAACTGAAAGTACTTGCTACCTTGTAGCTTTCTGTCTACAGGAGAACAATACAACAGTTTTAAAAACAATATGGTACACTTCCAACTCTCCTAGAACTTATTGTAACCCCAACATTAATCTTTATGACATGGCAATCCCATGCCCAAAAGGATCTAATTTAGATTAAAAAACATAATTTTTTTCTCCTGCACTCCACCAATTATGGATCTGGTACATTATGTGTTGCATATACACATATTATTGGACATAATAGTCCAGTCATTATGAGCTTCTTTATTAGGTTGGTAACACCTCTTTGTCAGGGACACAATCCATTCTTGTGGCCCAATGACTTCAGGAAGCTTCTGATGGGAATTAATTTCCCTGTGTAGCAGCCAAAGAATCATTTGCTTCTGTCAATTGCCATCACTCCTCTTTGCTGCACATAATAAAGCTGTAGGGCTCCTGCATTATCAGCAGAAGCACCTTTGCCTGTCCTCAAGATATCCTCAGCAGAGTGATACTCATGATCCTTTCAATACAATACACACTGGGGCACACCTGCCACATGTAGCAGGTGTGCTCTGAGCTCACCTCATGTTAAAGGAATGATTTGGGCATTGATTGAATGCCATTGTAGTTTTCCCAAAACACAGTGACTGGCACTGTTAAGGGGATTTTGCAACAGTTTCATGGTTAAAGCTCTTACTCAGAAACGATCTGATAAAAGCAACCTGTCCCACCCTCCAGACACGTATAAAGCAGTGCTAGGGAAATTATCCCCTTATGTCTTTATTAAGGAACCTAGGCCACTGGAGTGAGATAAATTGTGCCACTATAAGGAAAAGGAAAAATCACAATGCTGGAAAAACAAGTAAGGAGGAAAGAATGTGGCTGCATGGCAAATTGTGTTTCAATTCTTGAAGTTTAGTTTCTTATGTTTTTATGAATGATATAATTAAAATGCAGGTGCTAGGTGAGTGTTATCAGACTGAAGCAGTCCGGCTAGAGGGGGAAGGCTCGACCTTCCCAAACGTCCCGGCAAGCTGGCCAGCACCGCTTGCAGCTCGGGAGGCACTGCCCCAATTGCAGCGCTTCGGGACAGCGCCTAAGGACAGCACCCTGCCTTATAGCAGCAGCGGTGCCTCCTTGGGCAGGACGTGGCCGCGTCGGGGCTTCTGCCGGCAGGAATGAAGAGGGCGCTCTCCAGCTGGGGTACAGTCCAGATTTACTACAGCCCCAGAAGAAAACCAGCAGCCAAAACCAGCATGGGTGTGGTTGTAACAACTTATAAAGGGTAAGGGATACAGGGGAGGAGCCCGCCCTTGGGCGAATGGGGATTCAGGGGGGAAATGGGGTACGAAGGACTGACATAAGGGAAACACCAATGGGAACAACATAAAGGAGGGGCCCTGGCTCCTGAGCCAATCACCCACTGCTCCAGCTGGAAGATTCTAGATAAAAAGGTGGGAGCAGAGAGTGACAGGCAGGGACACTGGGGAGGGATACAAAAAAGATACATCAGTTGCCATGGAAACTGGGGAGGAGTTGGGATGACAGACAATTGCAGGGAGGGGAGGGAGAACCAGGGCAGAACCATTATGACACAGGGGGGAACAGAACAGACCAACTTATACAAACACAATACAACATCAGACTTTGAGATTCGACTTTCTAGGAAAATACCTATTGACTGAGTTATAAAACTGTGTTTTTTATGGCCTCATTCCTTTTTCTAGAGGTGAACCTCTAGTACCAAGAGTTTGCCATGCACCAGAAGAAGAAATGCAATTGAGCAAGGTCTCCTGTTTATACATGATACTGCTCTAGTTCTTAGACATTTATACAAACACAGGTTGGGATCTGGCCCATTTCAAATGGCAAAGCATTGCACATATCCCAGCTCCATGAGTGGGCCAAGGTGATATATGTATGAGTGAAAAGCATCCTTGTCACGTACTGAATTAGGTAACAAAGCCTTGAAAAGGGTTAGAAGTTCATGACAACCTCATGTTGAAAGTTTTGTGTTTAAGTTTTTTGGTTAAAATGGAATTTATAGATTAGACATTATAAATTGAATGCTGCAGTGTGCATATTTTTAAAATAAAATTTAGACCTTTTCTGTCTCAAACAATATTTTTAACATTTTAATTACTTATTTTGTGTCATGTTAGAAATAATTACTTTCTTCAGTTTTAATTTACTTCTCCTAACAGCTCTTTGAAACAGGAGATAGCAGGCTATGTCTGAGTTCTACCCTGGGACTGAATGTAGAATTTAGGCAGGATGAACAATTTTAATATAATGAGAAGATGGTAAAACATGGTAATACCTCAAGCCTCATGTGCAAAACAAAGAATCTATGTAATTTCAATTTTCAACCCACTAAAATTTGTCTCTGAGAATCTCAAATAAATAAAAGTAAAAAGCAAATTCTGCAATCAGGCAACTAGATCCCCATTTAAACCTGATCACTAGAAAATTCTTTTGATATGATGAAAATGCTTATTTTTACCTTGCTTCTGTGTTGGACATGGGTCACAATTTTCAGAAAATCTTTTATATCTTTAAAAAAAAATTTCTAAGGAATGAATGATAATTAACAAATTCTACTTGTATTGGACTGTTCTACCAAGAAATTTTTCCCTAAGATTTTTAACCTTTTATTTATTAAATTCCCTCCATATCTGAGGAAAAACCAGTTTTATTCTGTTAATATTAGAAGTTTCGTAGATTTTTTGATTTATAAAAAATTCTCGAGGGATTTGACTTCAGTGCTGAGAAAATGCAGCAAAACTACTTCATAATTGGATATCTTTGAGTAGGAGTTTGAAATAGTAATTCACTTTTTTTAATTTTAATTTTGTAAAATTTTTCTTCTCAGGCTAAACAGAAATCATATCTCTGAATCCCACACACTACTTTCACCAACCAAAAGGATGGATTTTTACTGTTTAACAGTCCATGGTGCCACATTCAAAAACATGCAAACAATTTAAGCATATGCAAGCATGAGAACCTGCAAAAGAATATAACAATATGATATAATAATATAATAATTTTAAGTGGACTTTTTTAGCAAGACAGTCCACAGCTTAGTCTTGGTTAGTAATTAATTATTATTCCAGAGAAGCATCTTGTTCTAAGGCAAAAGGCTGACTTAGTTGAAGTCAGTAGCAAAACTCCCACCTACTTCAGTGAGATAGAGATAATATCTCTGGAGCAACGTTCATTCAATTATTTTTTAAAGAATAATAAAAAATAATCATAGTTTTTTTCCAGTGAAATTTACCCCCAGAAGGCAGTTAATTGCTTTACGGACTAGTGGAATTTTAAGTTTCAAGGCTGTATATCATAAAAAAGCTTGAAACTTCAATGTGAAATAAGTGATTACATAGTTTGGCATAATTGCAATATGTCACAAAAAGACAAGCTGTTAAAAACTGCATTAGAGCTGGCAAAGTGAACACCTCTGAAGTACAACCAACGTGGTGTCATGCTTGGAACAGCAACACATATGTTCCAGAACATAGATTGCATCAGAATAGAAGAGGAGTTTCTTTGTCAAAGAAAGATATCATCTGATATTCTACCTACACACAACAAAAATTTTCTTTATTTATTATTGGTTGTGGTATTTGTGTTAAGTACTTTCAGCAGAGGAGAGTTCATGGTGACATAGATCTCACAAAAATAAAAGGCAGCAAGCAACAGGAAGCAGTAATATTTGACCTGGGACTGATTTCAGAAAACAACTGCTCTGTGTTTTGTGTAGCTGGTAACTGCACTGTACATCTGTCTTATAAAAACAATTTTTCATTGGTACATCAGCCTGAAAGCAATAGGGGAGTGATGAGTGCCATTGGAAAACACTGCTTCCACTGGTGTCTCTTGAACTCCTTTTGTACTATAACCTATAATTATATAAAATTCCTTTGACTAAACAAATTAGCCTTAAAATTAATTGATCTTTTCTAGAGTCATGACTTCAGCAGCAACTCCCCCTACAATAGCCCTCACTCTCAAATCTTCATAATCAGTTCTTAAACAAAGACCATGCTTGAGTGGTCTATTCTACTACTGTGGCTGAAGATATTCTGAATAGAGGTTGTTTCAGAGCATTTACTTCCTTGATGACTGGTCATACAAGGACCACAGACTGTGAACAATCATCCTACATGATTTTATTTATATAAATATAATTTCTGTTCAATGTAGACTAACCACCTCGCTATTGGTGCTTATCAAGTGACTATCAGTGGTGATACTCAACCTATGCTTTTTCAGGCAACATATGTGTGGCAATTTCATGTCCTGTTTAGCTTTTAGGCTTCCAGAGGTATCCCAGGTGACCTTGCTGCCTTTCACATTTGTCTGTGGATAATATCTAGGTGTGTCTACAGAAAGGCATATCTAGAATGATGCAAAATAGACCTCTCATTTCCTTGTCAACCTTTTCCATCTATACTCTCCTGAGTGTCTAGAAGCAACCTACTATGTACGCTGAAGAAACCTGGTTATTAGCCAGCGCTTTCAGACATGAATGTGCCAATTCTGGTTACTGTAAATAACACATAATTACTATAGCATTTCAGATAGCACACCATATTGGCTGACTTCTAAAACTGACTGGGAAACAGCACGACAGGAAGCAGTTGTAACATGCCTCATACACCACAGCTCATCTGAAACAGACTTTGAGGATTTGCAAGGCTGGGCATTCAAAGGAGCTTAAGGCCTTGCATTCACCTGACCAGACCCTAAAGGAAAGCACTGTCTTCTTAGGAGTTTTTCCTAAACAAGCAGTTCCCTTGAGATTGAGCCTGCAGAATTTAGACACTCGGTACAACATAACACATTCTTTTAGGGTTATTTCCTTGCTTTTTCTGTCCAAAACACTTGAGGAACCACATAGATCAGATGTAAAGGTGCCATTTAGGCCAGCAGAATCTTTCTTGGTTTCCTTTGTGACTTCTTAAGTTGATTTGTTCTGTTCTTCTGTGTATTTAGCCATTTTATGGCAGGTTTGCTTTTGTAAATTTGTGTCTCCTGATCTTAACTTCCTTTATTTTTCTCCTTAAAGATATGTGATAACAAATCTTAGAACAGCTTGCTCTCCCATTACTCAGCCCATTACTGCAGCTGACACCATAAAGGGCATGATAGGTTTGAACACACATGCACACAAGCCCACAGATCCTAAAAGATGGGTGCATGTTCCTATTAATTTTAAGAATATAAGTGGTTAGTCTACATTGAACAGAAATTATGTTTATATAAATAAAATAATATAGGGTGATTGTTCACAGTCTGTGGTCCTTGTATGACTATGACCAGTCATCAAGGAAGTAAATGCTCTGAAACAACCTCACATATTCAGAATATCCTTAGCCACAAACCTGACAATTTGCTGTGTACTGGGCCCCAAAAAATATAAACTTTGGATAGTTGCTCCAAAAGGTTCACTAATTTCTGCCATATAGAATGTCTACTCTAATGCTCTTTAAGTAAAAGAGACATTTTAAAATATTTACACTTTATATTTTACTTTTCTTTCAATGAAGTCATATTCAAGTCTTAAACTGAATTAATGTTAATCTAAATTAACACTAAGTGGGATGAAAATTCAATTAAACAGTATTTTTATGCAAAAACTACATCAGGACGGTTTTGAAGCTAAGACAGGAAACTTTTAGAAACATAGATCTTCACAGGAGTTTTACTTGAGATGAGAAAAGAAACTTTGAATAAAAGTTATATCTTCCACATTCATTGAATCATCTGTCATTTCCACCATACATATGTGAATAACTTTCCCCCAGCTTTATGACGCTACTGGAAGGCTGTAGCTGTACAGCAAAATTATGTGTAAGTTAAGTTGCAACTTTCCAGTATTTCTGACAGTGTGCTTCTGAATTCAACAGCTAACTCCTTTTCATCTTTCTCAGAGCACCTTATTTGAGCATAAATAAATGTCTGTTCATTTAGAAACAGCTTCACAGAGCACTTCTGTGACATCATAGCAATGATGGTTGCAGGATAAAGCCAGTACATATTTTGCTAGCAGTTTCTCAGTTGTAAAAGGCTTAGGAAGGTGATATTCAGCATGATGACCAAATGGGCAGATAAAAATAACTGTAATACCGTTATGCATGATATGCTGGCTGAGAAGTACATTATTAGACTTTCATGTCATAGTATATACCTCAAACAATGAGTTAAGAACTGTATTGAGGAACCTCATCATTTCATTGGTGACAAGAAGGAAATGTTCTGGGAGGCCACACAAAACGTGGTGAGATCTATGTTCTATGTAAGCCAAGGGGAACCTATTGATGAAGCCTTCCTGCTCCAGCTGCAGGAATCATTGCACTCTCAGGTTTTCATTCTGCAACAACAGCAACAGATGAGGAGCAGGCCGAGGTACTCAACAGTTTTTACCTCTCTTCCCAAACCTCTTAAGTGAATGGACAGCAGGATGAGGACTGGGGGAGCAAAGCTCCTCTGACTGTGAGACTGTGAGTAAAGAGCAGGTACATAACTACCTGAGGAATCTTAAAGCACTGTGGGACCTGATGGGATGCATCCCAAAGTCCTGAAGGAATTGGCTGAAGTAGTTGCCAAGCCATTCTCCATGATATTTGAAGGGGAAGTCCCTGATGACTGGAAAAAGGGAAATATTGCACCTATCTTAAAAAAGTATAAAAAGAGGATCTTGGGAACTAGCAACCTGTCAGCCTCATCTCTGTGCCTGGGACGGTCATGGAACAGATCCTCCTAGAAGCTGTGCTAAGGCACATGGAGGATAGGGAGGTGATTTGGGACAGCCAGCATGGCTTCATCCAGGGCAAGCCCTGCCTGACCAAGTGGCCTTCTGTGGTAGAGTGACTCCATCAGTGAACAAGGGAAGGCCTACAGATGTCATTTACCTCGACTTCCGTAAAGCCTTTGAGAGGGTCCTTCCCAACCCTCTTCTCTCCAAATCAAAGAGAGAAGGATTTGATGGGACTATTAGATGGATTAGGAATTGGTTTCATGGTCACATGCAGGGGGTAGTGGTCAATAGCTCAGAGTTCTGATGGACATCAGTGACAAGTGATCTGTACTGGGACCAGTGTCATTTAATATCTTCATCAATGGCATAGACAAAGGGATTGAGTGCACTCTCAGCAAGTTTGCAGATGACACCAAGCTGAGTGGTGCCATTAACACATCTGAGGGATGGAAGGCCATTCAGAGGGACCTGAACAAGTTCAAGAAATGGGCCCATGAAGTTTAACAAGACCAAGTACAAAGTGCTGAGGAAAACCCTGGTATCAGTACAGATAGGGGGTTGAAGCACCCCTGTTGAGAAAGACTTGAGCGTGCTGGTGGGTGAGGGACTGAACATGGGTTGGCAATGTGCACTTGAAGCCCAGAAAGCCAAAGCACAGTGTCCCGGGCTGCATCCAAAGCAGTGTGGCCAGCAGGGTGAGGAATGGGATTCTGTCCCTCCATTCTGCTTTTATAACACCCCACCTGCAGTGCTGCATCCAGCTGTGGGGTGCCCAGCACAAGGAGGACATGGACCTGTTGGGGCGAATCCAGAGAAGGAACACCAAGGTGATTACATGGATGGAGCATCTCTCCTACCATAGTAGACTGAGAGAACTGGGGTTGTTCAGCCTGGAAAAGAGAAGTCTTCTACATGACCTAATTGCAGCCTTCCAGTGCTCTGTTTCCACAGGACAATGGGGAATGGCTTCAAACTGAAAGAGAACAGGTTTGCATTAGATATTAGAAACAAATTCTTTACTGACAGGGTGATGAGGCACTGTAACAGGCTTCCCAGTGAATCTGTGACTGTCCCATCCCTGGGAGTGTTTAAGGTCAGATCGGATGCAACTCTTAACAATCTGACCTAGGGAAAGTTACACCTATCCAAAAGAGGGGGGTTGGAACTAGAAGATTTTTAAGATTCCTTCAAATCTAGGCCATTCTACGATTCTGTAAATAAAAGTCCTTTTCATGCTCAAAGGAGGCATTTCCAACTTGAAAATATTGGGTATACAGTTGCTACATATCCTATCACATCACAATGTGAATGTGATAGGAATCCTATCACATTCAATATTCTAAAAATGACAAATAGTTACCACATTCACATCCGTATCAATTAACAACACAGAACAGTGGCCCTATACTTTAGATATTTGAAATTATAAATTGTTAATACAGGTAACAGAGTATAATTGGAACATTCCTTGGTGTGAAATGGTGATGTCTTCCTTTTTAGTTCCTTGTACCTGTAAATCATTCCACATAACACATCTTAAAATTGAAGTGACAGGACTGACGAACAAATTCACACAGACTTCGTGTAACACTTCACACTATATCCCATTGAGTGTTGCAATATATGTCAATTAATATTGCTTCTTTACCTTACAATAGTTTGAACACATTTTGTTCCTTCCAAATTATCTTGGGAATTCTTTTATTTGATAGAAATAAAAATCCGAGACTCTCAATTGTCTTTTACATTTCTAGTATGAGGTAATAACTTATCCAGGTGTCAATTCTGAGATTTTCCAAAATAGTTTTTCTAAAATAAGTAGGATTTAAAGGACAGGTTGGTTCATTACAGTTTTTAAAAAAGACTATTGTAGCACTTAAAAGAACTTGCTTTTCTTTTCTCTCAGTATATATTTAAGTATTTTATATAACACTTTTTTTTTTTTTAGCTTCAAACTGATATTCACTAACTGCTGTAAAAGCATTGGTAGACCATGATTTGCAAATCTGAACACTCCATAATTGGCATATAAAATTCTCAGCAAAGACTTAATAGAAGACACTTGTAATGAGGTTTCTTCTTATGTGGATCCCCTTTTCTTAAAATCACAAGGAGCACTAATATAAAAAGTGTTGTAGAAGTGTAACTCACGTTATTAAATAACAGCTAATTAGCAAAATGGAGTACATTAAAATTAGTTATTTACTTACTAATTTTCAAGGCTGAAAATTTTCTCCTCAAAAGAATGGACCCATGGAAGAAAGGCAAAATATTTAAATTCTATTTAAGACCTTAAAATAACACTGAAGGAGAACAGTATCTTTATTATCTGCAGGAGTTAGGAGGACTATTAAAAGTCTACTTCATTAGAATTATTTATCCTCAGTTAGATTCTAGTATTATTTCAAGCCCCAGAGCTCCCTGTTCCTAAGATCATCTCGGGTTTTTCTCTGTAAAAACTGGTTTTACAATCCCACAAATATTTGCTAGCCAAGATCACATTATGCAATGCATAATTATTATAAGTGATTTCTAAGGACAGATAGCTGAATGATAGGACATTTAATTAGTGCATACAATAGCAACAGCTACAGCAATATCTAACTGAGGATAAATAATTTTTTTCAGGCTACAGTAGCAAAGAGAAAATATCAGGAGCAAAGGTGTGCACTGGGCATCCTTTCCAGAAGAAATCAGCAGAGCTTTACCTCAACATCGGGGCAAAATCTTTAAGCCATAACATGTAGTATCACTCATTGGAGCATATAGTCTGCAGGTTAACTCTCATCCTACGTACACAGGATAACACACAGGAAATTGAGTATATTATTAATACAACTTAATAAGTGAATGTCATAAAAAACACTGAGAAGATTTCCTCATTAGCTTACTTGAAAATATTTTTAACATGCAATGCATAAACAAAGTATTTTTCCCTATTTCTTAATTTTTAATATTTAAAATACTAATTATTTTAAATGAGGATGAATACTTTCAACCTTTTTTTAAAACTGATTGATGATAAATTCTATCATGAAATGGCATTTCCTATTTTAATACTTTTAAACATTGGTTGATTAACATTGCTTCTATGTTTGCATAAAAACAACACTTTTTTGCACAAAAATACTTCTATTAATTCTATTGACTTACCATTTTTGCAGCTGTCATTGACACTGACTTGCTCTACAGCTTTGATTTTTCAGTGTCTCATGGTTCTAATGATAACCAGAGGGACTAATTTGAGCAACAGTTTTAAATTAGTAGAAACATTCCATGCTAAGTAAGCAATTAATAGAAATATTCTCCTCCTATAATACACAGTATTAACCATTCTAAAAATTCTCAACATGTATAAACAGCAAAGGAAAAAGTATTTCGATAGCTTTACAAGTGCTTTAAAATGCATTTCTCTGAAATTGGTGCATAAATAATAATGGTTTGAATAACTATTAAGATACTATAATAATTAAAGTGATAATATTGAATATACAAATAATGTTAAATGTTAAGTTACAGTTCAAACATTACCACATGCTGCTTAATCCAAAATTTCATACTTGTCTGATCTCAGTCCCTCATATATTAACTTTAACATGACTATATATGTCATCTTTTGAATACAAACACTGAAAAATAAGGAAATGAAAAATTAAATACTTATTTGGTTTTTGGTTTTGTTTCCCTTCATTAGAAGGTGCACATATTCTGTCCAAAATAGTATTTCCTCCCTGCTCAGGAGCAAATGACTGTTAATATATTATAGCAAGTATCTGTGCACAGAAGGAAAGCTGAACAGTCAGTGGAAAGATGGAATCCCTAGAGTAGCACAATTAAGGGTGCAAAAAGTTCTAGAATAACTTTTCAGTTTGATGATGGATGACTCCTTAACCTGTCAAGACCATACAACATTGGCAATGTGAGCTAATATCTATTTCTGGTATCCAACTAACCACAGAACTCTTGGTAAGACAGAAGATTATATTTACAGTGATAGCTCTTTAACTCCTGAGAACAGCTCAATATTTGGTCTTGAGAGTGCTGCCAATCAAATATAAAAAAGGCTGCCTTCAAGACAGCTGGGTACCATTTCTAAAGAGGCTAAAAGAAAACACTGTAAATACTGTTATCAAAATAGATGAGTATGCTCTACACTCTGTGAGAAAAAAATATGAAGGAATCTTTGCTACAGCCCTTGGCTGAGATTCAAGGAAGAATGATTTGGTGTCTCTATGTTTGGGTCCCTGAAATTTAGTGTTTATCAGGAAGCAGATATCACCTTTTCTTAAAATTGCAGGTCTCTGACCATGGCTCCTCTGATCTGTGAAAAAAGTCTGGCTGCTCCTCAGGAGCACTGCACGGAGACCCCTCTCTGAGAACAAGCAGTCTTTTCATGCCTTTCTACTGTGAGTCCACTGCAGTTTTTCAGACTTCTCTTTTCTGGGAAAGAGTGCACAAAGGAGGAAAAAATTAGTGGACAGTGCACTAGCCATCTTGAACGTGTAGTGCAAAACCCTGTTTCTCATAACAAACACAGAATGCAAGCCATTTTTAATCTGAATATAAGCAAATGTTTCTGAGGTAGTTGTTAATAGAGACTTTTATGGTTTGTACATGTTTCCTGATGTGCTGGAGCCAGACAAAAATTCTATGTAAGCATTTAAGAGCTCTCATATTTACCTTGTTGGTATAAAATGAAGAGATGTCTTTCTAATTGGCATTACTTTCTTTTAAAGTATTTGAAATGGGAGCATACCCTTCCTTAATTATTACAAATGAAGCTTCTGTTCATTAAGCATAATATTAATATTTTCCTTTTCTTTTCACTCATTACTTCCTCTCAAATATTTGCCACCTTGAAATTTTGTTCAAGTTATACACTTTAAAATTACGAGCAATTTTTTGTGTACTTAATGTTCCATATTAAGCAAGTGGAATTTAAATTCTCGTTTCCTTGATGTTCTGTTTTATGTTAAACAAATTGAGGATTATGCATTGATGGTATAAATATACATATAATCACTTCTTTAATTATGCATATGATTGCTGCCTAACTTCGTAATATGTTCCTACAGTTACTGCAGAACTAAAATATTTTAATTTTCAAACTGTTTTTCAAAATGTTAATTTGCTTTCATTTCAGGGCTTTCTATTAAATGTATTTAAGAGAAGATCTACAATGGCCTTGATATTCACTTATTTGCATATTAATTGATTTATTTTTCTGTTTTCTTTAACTTTTTTTTTAATGACAATTTTTAACCTCTTCAAAGGATGGAAATGTAATCTAGAAATAGTATTTAATATATCTTCTGTTCTGTAAATACTGGAAGAGGGGACTTGCAGTGTCATAATGATTATTTCTCCATACCACAGTTAAAAGATTTTATATTTAATATTTTATATGAAAAAACACTCGCTACAAAAGTATCTTCAGATTTTCAAACCTGACAAGGGAGATCACTTAGGAGTGCTTGTTCCCTGTCCCATTTGTTTGCCAGTTCTGAACTGAATGTAGTGTTTTTCAACCAGGAAAACTCAAGGCAGCCAATAAATGGTGGCAACGAGAGTTTGAAGTTCCTGTGCAGAAGGGACCATGCCTTCTGTGTGAGAAGGACCATGCCTTCACAGAGCAGCCCCACAGTCCCTCTCCTGAGGCATCAGGAGCTGGGGGCAGATGGAGGGGGAAGTGGAACATGGAGCAGGAGGTGTTAGAGGGAGGTCTGGCCATCCTGGGAGGGGTGAGCGGCGGCCATGCCAGCTCCTTGGGCTCTCAGCAGTGGAGGGCTCCTGACCCTCCTGCTACAAGGGACTGAAGGCTACAGAAAGTAAGTAGGTCTTGCAGCAGGAGGCTTAGTGGTGAGCTTGAACTGGGTGTCTCAGCAGATATGGTGAATCTTAATTGATCCTATCTCAGTTGAGGAGTGCTGGACAATAAATTGTAGCGTGTTAAGACTAGCAGGCACTAAGCTGAAGGGTGCTGTTAGTCCCAAAAGAAAGAGCTGTCAGCTGGGTAGGTAGGATCACATCCTTCTTGGCTTGTTTTCCCTCTGAAAGCTGGCCAGCTGCCAGCTAGGTGGCGGGAGTGCAGTGGGATGAGATGGCTGAGCTGACTTGCCTGCTTGCTGTTCCTGAAAGGGCAGCACTGTGTACCCACTTCTCCAGTCTGTGCATTTCCCCTGCTTCTTCTTTGTTGCTTGCTGCTTCTCTGACCTCTCTCTGAGCCAATTCAGTTCATTAAACCATGGGTAAACTAACCCAACCAATAGAGGAAATAGCTTTTGGTCAGAATAATGAGTCTGTTTGCTGAGGGGTCAGATACATGCCAGAGATGGAATGCAAGGCAGAGGAGAATGGGACTGCTCCTTTTGGCATCAGAAAGCTGTTAAGCCTGCTCAGTTGTTCCTGGAGCACACACCTCCAAGCACAGCCTGACAATGCAGATAAGGCCAATGAAAAGGCTAACCCCTGCTGAAAGGGATGTTCCCACTTCCTTCCTCGCCAGCCTGGCTTTGTGCTTCTCCTGGTACTAATGCTTATTTAATCCTACCACCAGCTAGTGTGGGGGGAAGATTACTGCATTCTTTTGTTTGTTGGGGTGGCTTTCTAACCTACTTGCTGAGGGGTCAGATGATGGTAGGAGAGAGGTGGGAGTGCATGGCTGGACTTCCTCTTAGCGTGCCAGTTGGCCTTTGAACTGCACTAACTGCTTTGTTAGGCTGTGATCTGCAGTTCTGTTGGCTAATTATTGGGAGTAGCTAAACCCCAGAGTAAGATGAAAGCAAAGTGTGCAGGCCTATAGGCTCAGAGAACTGTTTATCTGTAGGTTGCTGACAACCAGTGATGACTTGGATGGTCCTTCAGTCAGACTGAGGAGTTTCAAGAGAAAAAAATCTGTAAGCTGGGTGACTGAAAGCTGGTAGAAGGAGGTCATGCAGCTGAAATGACAGCTGCTGTAATGGATGAGTGGCTTCATTCTCAGCAGCTGTTGTGTGGTAGCAATAACTCACTCAAGTGAAGCATGATTGATTTGTGAAGCTGGCATTAGTACAAGTTTGTGTGTGTACACATGTGATATATGCATACAAGGAACCCAGTGACCAGAGTCCCAAACTGAGTGTCAGCAGTAATGAAAACCGCAAACATGGGTGAGCAATGAACTGAGTCTCATCTATGTGGAACTACCTTTCTAACTCAGAGTTTGCAGACTTCTCTTCGGTCAAAACATCTGTTTAAATTATTTGACTATAAATGAAGAAAAGCCTTGTGTTTGCATTCAAAGATCATTGTGAGGCTAGGAACAGTGCTGAGCTTATGTTCACCCAAGCTCTGGTTTGGAGCTATGCTGTAGGCACATGCCCACAAAACTTTATCTATTATTTTTCCCAAGATACTCCTGTTGTCAGAGCACCTAACTTTTTTTCCCCAGAGGTCTTTTTTCTCTTCTGATCAAGTACTGCATAATCCACAACATTTTCTTTGTTTGTCAGACAGGGTGGGCCTAATTTCAGCAACTCATTTTGCTCATGTAATAACTGGCCAAGTTAAAGAATCAGGTGTGTATAGCACATGGAGTAAAAATGATCTTGAGTTTCTTTTTATCTCTGATAATTAGTTATAAAGCAAAGTTTATGAATAATTTTAATGGTGGGTGAGATTTCAGATAACTTGTAGTAAGGCTATAGATCACAATAAGCAGTTCCTTCCCTAGATAAGTTACAGTAGGATAGAGTAGCTCTCCACACAATCTGTGATGACTGGCATTTAAAAGGAGAAGCTCAACCTGGTGAGCAGCAGCTCTGTAAAAAAGATGCTGACAGCACAAGGCCCACTTCTGCTCTTGCAGGCTCACAGCTCACTGCAGAATGGATGAGCGAGACTGAACTGTTGACCTCAAGCAACTGGCAAGTGTTTTTTCAGACCTGTGAGAATGCTGACCCTAGAAAAAAGAAGTACTGCACACTAACTTTGGATTAATTATTTCCTTAGGATTCTGGAAAGGTAAAACTCCTAATAGCTGTGCTGAAGGACAGACTTACCACTCTGACTAGTGAAGACAGACTTGATAACAAGCACTGAAGTAAGTAAGCAGGCCAAGCACACCCCAAGAGGGTGTTAGAAGAGTCTTGTGTCAATATTCTTGTTAATTTTTGAGACAGATGTATTGGGGGTGGGTGTTCTGGGGATAGGTTAATTTACGTTGGGGTCAGGTAAAGACCCTTAATGAGGATAGATACGTAGAAAATAAAAGCAGACCTAAAGTGGTTCACTTAGTTGCCACTCTGGCATGCACAATCTGCACAGATTTAAATAATTAACACATTTAAAGTCCCTGTATCCAGTACATTTGTAGAGATCAACAAATTGATTATTTTTGCAGCGAATTGATTTGAATTCTGTTGGTTCTTCTGTGATGAAAGTTGGTTTAGGTCGATGTAGTGGTTCTGAGCCATAAGGGCCTTTTGGGTAGTATCATGGTGAAAAGTGAATGTATGTATGACATTCACAGCAAAATATAGAAAGTGCTTTTCAGATTTACTGAGACTGAGCATGATAGCAGAATAAGTAGTAAAAAAGAAAAATCAAGGTCTGTGATTTGGCTAGCTATCAATATATAACAAAAGTAATTAAAATTGGAAACTAGGAAAGTAATTTTAGCCTCTACAGAATGAGACTTTGTTTGGAAGCTACTTTGCACAATTAATGTATGATATATCACCTTTTATTCTGAAATTTCATTGATATGGTTGGAAAAGTTAAACAATCAGCACAGGCTAACAATTACAAATGCTACCAGTCCCTGTAACAGAAGTGTGAAAAGTTCTTGGTCCACTTGCACTAAAGGATGTACATTTTTCATTATTCAGGTAGTAGCTTCTGAAACCTGCAAGGATAGTTTGTGTTTTTCATTAGTGGGCAGAGGAAACTGGAAACACATTTGTAGCACTGGATGAACCCTTGCCAATGCAGCTCACATTAGAACTGGAAAGATTCCAGAAATAAAAAATGTAGAAATTTCATCTTCTCCAAACTTCTGTGACATACAGACTGCGAAATAAGTTGCTGGAGAGCGTAGGACTTTCACATGTTTCACCAAATACTTGATAATGAAAATGTTTCAAATAGCTTAAAATGTGCACCTAGCAAATATATGTGATAACTGTAAGAACTCTCTTTTGTTCAGAGCTGAAATAAATCCCTATTTTTTGATAGGCAAGATATTTGGTATTTATTTCAACACCCTTTTGTTTGCCTTTTATACTGTTCCCACAAGACTGATATACTTGCCACATAATAGTGATAATAATAAAACAGATTTCTTAAAAGAAAAGAAAGGAAAGGAAGAAATGGCATCACTATTTTCATGGTTACAGAGTGTTTGCATATATTACCTGTGAATGACCAGGGAAATCCTAGGTAAAATTGCATGTTTTCTGAGAATTGCATTCTCAGAAATACTGAGAAGAGGAATGCAAAAAATAGGGCCATAAGAATGCAAAGAATGTGACAAATGATAATAATGGATGAAAAACAAATAGCTTGGTAGATGCATATATGGAGTTTCTAAAATTCATGTTAAAACATTGCAAAAAATTGATTTTCAGGTTATCAGTCAAAACTCAAAACCAAGTATTTTATTCAAGGGCTGAGGTTATTAATATTCGCTTTTACAAAAAAAAAAAAAAGTGCTTTTAAAAGAACTAACCATGTTTATTAAGATTTCCAGAATGCATGTTTCAGTGTGCTCGCAGTACTACCAAAAAGAAAGACTTAATTCCACAGCAGGAAGAGACGCTTTCCCTTTTGCTTTGTAGTTCACTAATGCTACCGCTTTTGAAGCGATAAATGTCTGATAAAATTCCTCTAAATGGGTACTAACTGTAACTATTGAAAGTGATGGAGACTTGGATTCGTATTTCAGGTCCAGCAAATACCTGCCTACATGACTTCCTAAAGAAAAGATTGAGAAGTATTCAGGACACTTCTGTAGTCTGATGACCTGGGTAGCCTGCCCCATGGGGCCTGTTTTGTTTCAGACTTGCTGCTCTGAATAGAGTGGACTACTTAGTTGTGTTTCCCATTTTACAGGGAGGACTTTGTTGTGAAGGGGGAAGGTTTGGGGAGAGGATTATGAATACAAGGAAATTCTTCTGTCTCTTCTGATGAAGCTGTAACCTTTTTCTAAAGCACACATTGAAGCTGAATCTAGAAGCCAGATTACCTGTTTCTGATTCATGACCTCAGGCATCCTACAATCTGTTTCTTAACAATTTATACAACAGTAAGGGAAAAAAAAAACAACCCTGTGTCTGTTGATTTTCAGTCTAGGTCTTAATTTCCTTATCTTATGCACTGGAGGTGAAATAGGAAATTAGACCAGATAAATGTCTTTTATCACTATTATTCTGAGTGAAGCTATCAAGGAGTCCCTTGGAGTTTTGCCTCGCTGCTGTGAAGCAGGGCAATGGCACAGTGTAACTGGGGCTCCCACTGCAGCATCATGGCAGTGGGGCACAGCATCAAATTGAACAAAGCATAAGTTCCCTCTACAGCCTATGCAGCTGAGTTTTGGTGGGTGCTATGATGTGATTCATGGCTCTGCAGATGGAATGGGTGCCCTACAGGGACTAAGCCCAGTGAGTTTCAGGTGCTCCCTTGGGGAGAGTAGCTGGAGCCTGGAAGCTCAGACAGCAACCACTGCAGAGAACCTCCTTTGCCTAATTGCAAGTTGCTGGGAAGTATCTCTGGGCTTTGTTTTTGAACAGAAGGTCATTCTAAACATGATGTTATTTTCATGCATTTTTAAAAACACCAGTAAATGAAGAATTTCTTCAGTCTGTCATCTTGAAAACTTAAAGAAAAAAATTCTGGTTTGAAACAGAATAAATTTTCATACCCTGACTTATCATTTTCAGAATACCTTGCCCAGAGGTTATCCTAAAAAATGGATAATTTTTAAAAATCATATTTGAATGAACAAATTTTTCAGAAAGCATTTTGATGTTCTGGGGAGGGAAATGACTGTGGCAAGCAAATATTTTTCAAGACGTGCAGGTGTGTAATTATAATGAGCATTTATGGGAAACACACTTCAATGATTATTGTTTTTCAGAAAATAAATTTTTTGTGAAAAAACCCTAACACAGTATTTCCTGGCATCGTTATATAAAAAAAAAAGGCCAGATCTTGAGAGTTCATTATGTTAATATGTAGATTTTGTTTTATAGTTCTATTTTTATTCTAATATGTCATATTCAGGAAAAATATTTGGTTAATTAAGAGTATGTTGTAAGGTAATTTTATGTCAAGAGGACAGTTTATCTCTTATAATTTATTGTATATGATGCTTTCATTGTTCTAAAACCAGGTAGATATCAGTATATATCTTATGCCTATTTTTTTAAAAAAGTGAGAGTAATTGCAATTTGTTGCAGGCATCATAAATGCTTTATATGCAGCAACTCTTGCAAATACTTCCATTTCCTTAGAATCTTTTTTCTGTTGTTCCAGGAATTTGAGCAACTTATCATTTGCTTGCAAAAACCATGCTGAAGTTCACTTGCATTTAAATTTTCTATTTTAATTCTGTAAAATAGTGAGGGGCAGTTTATATTTGCACTCTCAATTCAATTTTTATTTGTTTCTTTGAAGGACAAATGACTTGTCGGTAAAAATATTTGCTACAAGTAGTCACTTACATGTGTATTTAGAAACCAGCAAAAAATCCAAGTCTCCATACTTAGTGACAATAGTAAAATTGTTTCATATTAAAGTAGTCCCTTAAAATGAAATAAAAATCTGTATAGATGTGTCAATTCAGTTAAAACAATCATTTTCTTAAACTCCAGCAAGGGTTAGTATTTTTTTTCTGTTCAGAAATTATGAGCTTAATAGATGAATATAATAAGATTTAAGGTTAGTCATGTTCTAAATAGTCTACAAGGAGAAACACATCAGAAATGTAGTTACTTGCATGGTGAGTTGGTCTGTGTGAAGACCCTTATGGATGGATAATAATTTTGTAAATGTTATGGAAACACAAGGCATGAAATTATAAATTAATATCATGTCAAAACAAGCTTGAATAATGGAGCAATGACACAGGGAGAAAATGTAAAATCGATGATCTTGTAAAGCATCCCAATGAAAAGCCTTAAAAGAGCTGAAATACTTCCATGCCACACCACAAGCATCCTTAAAACTTACAAAGAGCAGCTCAGTTCCTGGGTTTACAAATGAAGACAGATTGCTGTGGTGTTTTCCCAAGGCAATGGGCAGTCTCTGCCCCGGTGTCTGTCCCCATCCCCTTTGGTTGTATGTCCTGCTGTTCTCCCAGTGCAGCTTCAGCACTGCAGGGAGATGTGGAGGATGCAGTGTGGGCCTCTTTCAGTGAGCAGAAAGAGCTAAACCCAAAACAACCAACATAAACCAGCAAACAAAAGCACCAGAAAATGACTAAACCCAGGCTTTTAGGGGAAACAATGTCCAGCTGAGCACCCCAGGTTTAAAGGCTTTGTGCATCGCGCTCTTTGCTGCGGTGCTCCATCTCCAAATGACAGGGTGCTGTGTGACTCAAGGCTTCAGATCCTGGGAGCCTGAAGATGTATTCTAAGCAAGAAATCCCTGCTTTTCTGGAAAAGTCTTGAAATATTAAGGCCTACACTTTAAAATGAGGCCATGAAAATTTTGGGGTTGTCTCTGGAGAGGTGAGGAGCTAAGAAAGCAAATTTATTCTCTTTTACAGAAACACTAATCACAAACATTTTAATTTCTCTCAAATAACAGCTTTAATGCAAAATGTCTGCCTTCCAAATTGTAATGAAGAACAGTTTTGAATCTCTCAGTAACAGTGATCCTAGGTTTGGTTGTTTTCTGTAGTTATGTTTCAACTTTAAATCTGGACAAGAGGCAGGCTTGAAATTACATTTCTGAGCTTCATGCTTTTTTTCTGCATAGTCTGGTTTGCAAGTAAGGGAACACTGGTGCCAGTGAACCAGTTCTGAGATCAGTCTGGCTGACTATTTACTGATAAGGAAAGAAGAGACTTGACAGGACAAATCTGAAGATGGCATTGTGGCAGAATAATGTTTCAATTAAATGCTTCTTAGCTTGATGTTTAGGAAAGTTTTCACAACATGGCTGTAAGATACTAGAATTTAAACACACCTGAAGTTCAAAAGTCTCAAACATCTGAGAATTGCTGTTCTATTTCAAGTAGAAGAAATTTGTGTTAAATGATGTTTCTGCTCTTATAACACACTGAATAAGAATGGTACACTAAATATAATGTTTGACTAAGCTCCATTTTGTTTATGCTCTTTTTGCTGGTTTAATGTGTTAATAGGAGAAAAAAAGTTTACACTACTGCTGCAGGTTTAGTCGCATTTTAAGCGAGAATTCTAAATTTTAAATGAACAATTGGTTGCTTGAGTTCCTAATTTCAAAAACTGCAAGCAGCCCATTATAAAATCTGCACCCTCTCAACTGGTCTTAACACATAAAACCTAGGGGGCTAGATTATTATAAAGATATCCCCTCAAGACGTGGCTCCTTCTAGAGAAGGCCCTTAGCTGGTGCATTTAACAGTGCAACTGTTTGTGCAATGCTTAGGCTTGGTTTTGTGTTATGGGTTCTCTTGCTCTTGGCTCTCTGTGCCAAAAATTGCCCAAGCTAATCTGCCACTTCTGTCTGTTGCTTCAGTGCTACTTAGAAAATTCAATTTGGTACAGCTTTGAGTGCCATTTCTGTGAAAAGCAAAATACTTGGTGCCAGTAGCTGGTGCTCCAGAGTACACCACTGGCATCCCAGGCTTTGGTAAAGGTGGTTAACCTCTACCATGCCCAGAAAATGGTGCTCTTTGTGGAACACTCTCAGAAATGTCCACAGATTCAATGCATTTACTTGAAAATTTATTTCAGTGCAGATTTCTGCTTTTGCAGAGGTTTGCCAGATGCTTCTATTTCAATTGGTTTTCAAGTCCTTTTTGTTCATTGCATTCTGTGCCTGAAATGGAACCCCATCATAGTAGGGGTGGCAATAATACTCAAACCAAGGTGTCTGAGTCTGATTAGGCACCTAATGTTTATTGAAATGAAATTTCCATTTGTAGAAGCAGTACTTAGACATCTTAAGTGCAGATGGTTTATTTTCTTACCTTGCCTTGAGGACTTATCAGTTGTGGTCAGAGGTATCTAACTTAACTTACAACCCTTGGAAATGTATTTCTGCAAAAAAACCCATAACATGAGAAAAGCTAGACAAGATTATTCCTAAGGATCTGGTAATGGGATAAAAATGAGGACTAGGGCTCAATGAACTAATTGGGAAATAAGAGAAATTGATATTTGATAGATACTCTTCTCCACAGTAAATTAAAAGGAATGTGCATTAAACATTAAGAAAAATATATTTTCCTGAAAATAGCATTTTAAAACATGGAAACTGATTCAGCTGGAGGGTTATAAATGTTAACTAGTTTTACCTAAGTCTTTCTACATGTTCTTCCTGATAGGATTAAAACCCAAACATGATAATTCCCATTCCAGTCAGACTCTAGTATGAGGAGTGTACAGAGAGATTGTAGCCATGTAATTCCCACTAACTTCAATGATGGGATTTGCTATGTAGCATTATTAAGAGACCAAGAATTTAACGAAAATATTGGCCGATGTGATGAATGCTATGAATGAGATGAAAATTAAACTGAATCACGTTCATTTAACAGCCATAATTTTAGGCTCTAACTGTATTAGAGCTTACATATGTCTGTCATGTTGCAGTATGCTAAAGGCTCTAAACTATCCTTAATTGCATGTGAAGAACTGGGGATAGCTGCAATCCTAGGCCAGGTACTGTTCCCATAGCCTACTGAGGGTTTAAAAATGGATATCCTAAAAGAATTTGTGTTTTTCAAAGGCATCGATTACTTTCCTGGATGTGCAAAACCAGAATTCTAAACTCACACCAAGAGTTTTACATTCTCAAATTTCTGCTGGGGAGAGTGGGGGAGCAACTACTTTCTGAATTCTTTATTGCTCTCCATAATTAGTATTCAGCTATTAGAATCATTTGAGAGCATCACAGAATTTTTTTTGTTAATAGTTTTTTCATGATAATTTAGAATTCATATATCACAAAGTATCCTCTTGCTTTTTGGTGGAAAAAAGAGTGCAAAAGTAAGTATTTGTATGAAGTCTTATTTTTAGCGTTGTGAAGAAAAATGAAAAAATGGAATTTGGCTACAGTATTTTTCAAATACTCTAACTCAAATTTTTATTAGTCTGCCACAATAAAATGTAAACAATGCAGACAAGTGCTAGTGATATTATTCAAGGAAGTTTTCTCATGCTCTTAGTCCATTTGGTGAAGTGAAGACATGGCAGGGTAGATGATTAAGTATTCTGGTTTGCTAACATAGCGGATACTCTGGATCTTATATTAAGTTTGTGAAAATGACTCATATTTTTGACTGCAGTGAAGCTAGATCAGTGGCACAGATCCAATCCTCTCTCCCTATATATATATATCTTACATTGCTTACTAGTTATATTAAAATTCTAAGGAGTGTTTTGAGAAATGGTAGTTCTTAGTCTAGATACATATTAGTGTGTTGTAGGTATTCATTTAGAACAATAACACAAAACTAAGAATGCTTCATGCTGCAACATGGGAGCTAATTTATACAATTTTTTAAAATTTAGAATCAACATTTAAAACTCTATGTTTCTTCATGTTTAACACCCTATTTGAATCAGTTCCCTCTTTCTAATTTTTGCCAATGGTAATTTTCATTAAGACGCAGGAATGTTAGAGGGTTTTTGTTTGGAGTGATAACAATTTACATACTTCTGCCACAGTAGTGAGAGAAAGAAGGATCTGTCCTTCAGTCTGTTCATGGTATAGTTACAAAAAAAGAGAAAAGTATAAACACTGAATTCCTGAGCTTGCTGTGAGATGGAAGGTCATTAACAGGGCACTTGAGCAGATTGGTATTACAGTCAATTGAGACGCTGAAACATCCTAAATGGCCTAATGCAGCAACTAAGTGCTTCTTAAATTCCAGAACTTTTACTTGAGCAGAGTATTCATGTCTAAAGTGAATTTCCATTTCCTTTAGTAAATGCTGTTTTTATATAGTCATAGTTGAAGAGGCAACATAGTGTAAACACAGCAGTTTGATTCTATCTCCACAGCAGCACTAAACTAATTTGTCAAGTTATAAACATGAAATCTGAGTCTCTGCTAAAAATTTATTTTCCACATTGAATTAATAGAAGTGGCAGGAGTTTGTGTGTTAATATATACATTCCCTGTCAATATAGCCCTGTCAGACTAATCAGCATTCAAATAGGAATGGTTTAATCCTTTGGGAAGTCTTACCATTATCCAATCAATTCAGCACTATAGAAAGGGCAAATTAGATTTCACTTGACTTTATGTAAATTTTTCAGGAAAGAGGAAAATACATGGTATTTTATTTTGTTTATAGCTGGTCTAGTAATAAATTTTCTTTAGATCATGCTGTACTTTGTTTTAGTAAACATTAAGATATTGTTTGTAGTTCTGTCTGTCATTCAAAAGTTGTTAGAACTTTATTTGAGGGACAATAGAGAAAGAGTCTCCCTATGTGTAAATTCCTATATGAAAGATGATATCTTCATGATTCTTCATAGTTAATAAGAGGTCATGTAGTTTTAATTGTGAAGACTGCAGGTGGAAGAAAAGGGCATCTAATATAGGAAGAAAAAATCAACAAGCCTTTTTAGCTGCTTTTTGTGGACAGATCACACCAAATGCAGCAGCTGCTGAGTGATAACAATAGCAAAGTCTGAAGTTTTCAGAATGTTAGCACTCTATTTGGCAATACTGGATGTACTGGCATGCTTGCATAGGAATCATATTTCCATCAATTAAAAATATGTTCTTTTAAAAGTTTAAGCAGTCTGTGAACCAATATGAAAACATATCCTAAGGTAGGCCTAGGATGTCTAGCAAATGTCATTTGCTGAGTCTTTCTGTAGATATTTTTCTATTGCTAGCTCATTCCTTTAGCCAAGGTTATAGTTTTTGTAACAGAAGACAAAAGAGAATATATGGCTATGCCCCAGCTGCCCCAGTTTACTAAATTTAAACACCTTTTGAGACTGGGCTGGCACTAAGGCTGTGATTTGAAGTTGCTGAGAGCAGCATCCCTTTTGCTGACTGTGATAGAAGGCTATCTCAGAGGAGGGATAGCTATCAAACATCCAGGAAAGAGCAGAAAAGCAGGTTTATCTTAGTGTCAATTCTTTGCCTATTTGTGTGAGTCAGAGAGCTCATTCAGTGTTTCAGGCATTACCACCATGTGTGTAAAAGATTCCCATGTTGTATTTTGTGCAACAAGGCAGACCTTAGTAAATGACTGCAACTATGATCTGTTCCTTTCCTCTAAGTGAATATTTAACAAGTTTTTCCTAATTTCAACAAGCAGGTTCTAAACTAGGTAGGTTTCCCTTTTGGGTGCTCCCAAAGTCTGTTGCTGTTAGACACTTCAAAGGATGGCCTAAACAATTTGAAAAATGAAAGGCTCTTATGCTTTAAGGACCAAAGCACAAATCCAGTGATGCACTCAGGTGTGTTAAGGCCACTCACAGGCATACCTAGAGGTAGTGCTGTCTGTCAGACCCTGCTCAGATGTATTGCTCTTATCTGAGGCCATATCTTGCACTAATTCTGTATAAAGGCCAAGACTAGGGCAGAGTCAGCTGTGGTTAATAGCATTCCCTTTTTGCCTTTCTTTCCAATAGTGCTGCTTCACTTGGGAAAGGCAGAGAAAAGGAGCAAGGAGGAATATCTGTCTATACAGTAAATCAATGGAAGGAAAATAAAGAAGAACATTTTGAAACAATGAGATTTTTAAAAAGGGTTTCAAGTGAAGGATAAACAGATATGTATATGCATACAAAACTCTGTCTTATAACTTTTGAATATTGAAGCTCCTTCATGTTTTGAAATAGAAAGATAAGTTCAATTGCCTTACTGCACATTTTAAACATGAAATCAATTTATTTATTAGAAGGGTCTTTGATTTCTAAATTTTACTGTACCTAGATAGGTAATTTTGACTACTTAATTATCTGAAAGTGAGCACATTTTCCAACTGGTAAGACCAAGATCAAGTTTCAGTTAACTTTGTCTTTTCTTTAATAGCTTGGTGTTCTGAGGTATTGAATTCCAAAGATTCTTTTCTAGCTTCCAGTTATGCACTCTTATCGGTATGTTTGTGTACTACAAATGATGATTTCAGTTTCTCAGACTAACATATTAGCCATCATTTTACCTTTCCAGAGCAATGTTTCCCTTTTGTGGGAAGCCAGAGACAGCATGTGTTTATATGCACAGCAAGGCTGATGTGCACTGGATTTATGGCGCAAAAAATGGATGTCCAATGTCTCCAGTGACTCTACACCAGAGGTACATCAGACATACTGTGTCATCAAAACAGAATAAAGTGGTCCCTTGCTCTGCTTTTTAAACACCTTAAAATTTGACCAGAGATGCTTGTACCCATGGCAGGAAGTGTAAAGCTGTAATTACTAAAGCAAAATACAAAAAAGCAAGTGTGTGGTAAATGACATCTGAAAACCATATGTTCAGATTCAAACTTATACTCAGGGCTTGTTTGGGTGTTTTGTTGTGTTTTGTTTTCCTGGGTTTTCTTGTGGTTTTGGTTTGGTTTGGTTTTGTTTTGGGTTTTGTTTTGTCATTTAGACTCTTGTCTAAATGGGATTGACTTAATAGAGACAAATAAAATCCTACCTAAAATGTTTGTGGTTGTATCTGTACAAGATTGGGGGCCACTCCTAAAAATAGACATGATTTAAAAAATTTACATATTTTTGGATGTTCACTAAAAACTGAGGGAGAAAAGACAGATATCCAGAGTAGGCAATGCTCTGTCACAACAGGAAATAATTTTTATTATATTTATTTTGTCTCTGTAGGAAAAGTCTTTGGATGGAGCAAGAGGAGTTTTTGTAAGATACCTCTCAAATCAGCAGCCGTATCTGAGGATGGGGGTGTCATTTGCTGTTTACCAGCATTTTTCACTTTGTATATCTAGAGTCTAAATTTGTATTAAAGTTAGTCTCAAATCACATTGGTCTGCTGGCATATTATGTTGCAAAATTAATTTCTCAGAGGATCTCATTTCAGCTATCACTTAACATTCTGCTTATCTACTGATCTTTTTAACTTTTGGGTCTCTGCACTTCTTCCTCTACCGTGGTTTTGTTGCCACCTATTACAGCTGCAATAACACACTTTACTGCTAATAGGTTGTTTTCTTCAGTAACAGATGATATGCCTTGAAGAAACATTATGTTCTTCCAGTAGTTTCTCTTATGTCTTTTAATTTATATCTCCTTCATCTTTTACTATACATATTTTTTATACCAGGAGATATTCTACATGACTTGAAATTTGATTTGGATAAGCACTTCAAGACTTTAAAAAATGCTTAATAAATAGATAAAAATGTAAATAATTAATAAAATCTTGAATATGTCTGCATGTCAGTAGAAATATTCCCATTATCCTTAAAATATGGTTTCTGAACCACAAATTAGCTGTCATATGACAAGAAAATAGACAGAAAAAAAGCTGGTGCAAAAACTGGTGAATAAAAATTCAAGATGAATTATAGGAAAACATTTAAAAAGATTATTAAATGTCTTAACTATGGACTCTTACAGTTATTCTTAAAAGACAAGTAATTTCTGGATTTCTAGTTCTGCACAGGGGGTGGGGGTGGTGAAGAGCAGACTTTAGTTCATCTGACAGCAGCAGAGTTTTCAAACCCTAACAGGAAAAAAAAAAAACCAAACAACTTCCCAAATTACATTAAATCCTATCCCTTGGATGTCCTTTTATGAAACATGGTCAAAAAAAGTACCAAATACAAAGACTAGACTGCTTTTTGGCCAGGTATGTGGAATTGAAAATGTTTCCTACTGGAGTCCATGTATTACCCTCATTACCAATTATAAAATATAAAAAGGGAAAAAATTTCCAAGTATTTTTTAAAAGCAATGTATTTTCTTCAAACGTAACTAGTTAATTTTCAGTAACTCGCTTGTTATTGCCTGTATGCAGCACAGATGACTCAAAAGGGTGCTTAATTTATATCCAGTGAACATTTCACTACAGTGTCTTTTTATAAGGAGAGATGAGAAACAGCTGTGGATGGGTAGAAGAACCTTTTCTGATAGGGGCAGTATTATCAGGAAGCAAGTGGCTGTAAAATCTTTTAGGGCTACTCTGGTTTAGTTTTTGAAGAAAACTTTGTTTCTGTTTTGCAGAGGGAAAGAGATAAAAAATTTGAGGACTCTCCTGTGACTACATCATTACTACAAGGTAAATGGACTTTTTTCTGCTGGATGGTAAACTTATGTTGAGAACAGTCATAGCCAGCAAGAAAAGTCTCACAATCAACTCTCATATCTCATCTCATCTCAGTCTCTGCAGAGTGAAATTAGCACATTCTAACCAGTTCTCATTGTGGTATAGGTAATGTGAATTAGGTTGAAATTGCAAAATTTTGTAACATGCGACATTTTGCATGTTCATTTTTCTTTAACTGACTTTCTAATCCTTAAAGCACAACAGAACAAATATATGGCTGCCAGCTAACTGGACCTAGTTAACCAAGCCTGCCTTAGTTCAAGAAGTGTTTGGACAACTCTCTGAGACACAGGGTGTGTGATTCTTGGGACTCCTGTGTAGGGCCAGGAGCTGGACTTTGAGGGTCCTTATGGGTTCCTTACAACTCAGGATATTCCATGAGTTTAGTCTAGGGTTTGATGAGTAGTAAGTATCTCCTCTTATAGAGCCCACAGTGCAGGATACAGTGATTACACTGCCAGTTTCACAACACATCAAAACAGGGGCCTATAATGTTACTTCTCACATGATATTGGATAATGCAACTACTTAAGAAAATACCTTAGTGGTTGCACAGAACCGAAAAACTTGTGAAAACACCATTAAGACAAAACAGATGAACAATTTTTTTAAATTAAGCACCAATCAGATCACGATTTGGTTTTATTGGTATAGGACCAAGTATATTCAAAATTAACTATTCCTGATGAATTTTTATATTATAAAATTTTACACTGATTTGAATGAAGTACTACTAAGATTCCTATTTAACAAAATCTAGGATGAAAAATATCTCATGAGGGATTGTATAATAGGTCTCAGTCATTCATTGTCTGATACAATTATCAAAATTCAAAGTAAGTTTCAGAATTTGAAAAAAAACAACAGAAAAATAGCATTAGTAAATTTTTTTCCAGGGATGAGGAATTCATAGCCATTAAGTTTATCACTTTAAGTCACACACACACACACAAAAAATGAACTGAGAAAGAATTTTATTTCCTTGTGGATTAAAACGTTATTCATAAAAATTTATGAGACACACAATTTGTATGAAAATTATGTGACTGAGACAGGAATGAACAATTTAAAACAAATGAGTTGGAATAAATAGCTTTTATAGAATCTCAGAATGGTGTAGGTTGGGAGGACCACTGGAGGTCATCTAGTGCAAGGCAGCTCAAGCAGGGCCATCTAGAGCTGATTGCCCAGGACCACATCCCCATGGCCTTTGAGCACCTCCAGGCAGGAAGAGCCCACAATTTCCTTGAGCAACTTCAGTCATCCTCAGAGTTAAAAAGTGTTCCCCAATCAGAGGGACTCTCCCTCAGTTTGTGCTCAATGCCTCTTCTTCTGTCACAGGGCACCACTGAAAAGTGCCTGGCTCTGTCTGCTTTACACTTTTCAGCCAGGTATTTATAGACACTGATGAGATCCCAAAAGAAATTAGATAAATTACATGAGAAAAATGATATAGTAATTAAATATATAAACACATATCAATTTCTCGCTGCATTGAAGATAAATTTATGGACTAATTGAATGTTTTTATTTTGTTCTGAAAACTTCACAGAATATTCTATTGCTTCTAACACTCTTAAATATCCTTCTCCCAAACTTATAAAATGTGGATTACAGTAACAAATCTAGTGTCAACAAAGCAGGTTTTGAGCTATATTTCTCAACAGACTATCAAGAAAAGACACTATGCAATTGATGAAGTAGAAAGGTTATGTATCATAAAACCAGTTCATCTGTAATGCTTCTTACCTTAGCACCCCTGGAAAGAGACTGAAGTCATTATACTCAGGCTTTTGTACACTGGTGAGTACATAGCCTTTCTGAAATCAAGGGTGTCACTTCTGTATTCATTTAGCTCTTTTGTTGGACCTTTAAAAAGTGATTTTAATGGCTCTTTGAAGACTAAAAAGGAATAAAACTGGTAAAAATGTACATTTTAAAACATTTAAATGGGTCATACACTGAGCAAACTGTTCCTAAGTGAATTATGAATTTAGCAAATTTTCCTTTCTCCCAAGCCCACGTAGATTCTGTCAGGAATATCCATGAATAGACTTTAAGTAGTTCATTATTTTTAATTTAATTTCAATACTTACAAGGGTGTCATGTGCATATATCATCAGACTGCTGCAAATTTACAGGCTGCTTGGAATATAGAATCTTTTTCCATCTCTGAGAGATTGAGACATTTTTTGTTCTTTGAAACTAGTCTGCCTTGGCCCCTGGAAAATCATCGTTTTAGGGGCCCATGTGGAAGGAAAGCTCATCTAGAAGTCAAAAGCCTTAGTTTGTCTACTTTGACTATTTAAAGCCTATCTTAAATATCTATGGGATATCCCGATACACTCAAAAAAATCTAACTTATTGTTTTGGGCTTTTGTTGAAGAACTCTTCTTGATTAGGCTCTCTCCCCCTTTTTTGTTCTCCTCTATCCATCTCTTTTATTCACTTCAAGGTCTGTGAAGAATTAATTGGGACTTTTTTTTGTCACTGTGGCACAGATTGTAGCCAAAATCAGTTTTTTGTCCTCCTTTAATGGCTCCCAGCTTCTTACAAAACAGATACAAGATTCTAATCTTATCCCTTTATCTCTGCAATTCTGATCAGTGGTTATTTGTTTCTTCCCTAAGGTATCATTCGTCCTGTTAGCATTCCTAAAACATGAATGAAAGAAGAATAAAGGTTAAAGAGCTTTCAGGATGGCTGCAAAAGGCAAGCTCTTGCCCACATCTAGCTATGCATCAGATTATTAAAGAACTTGCTCTCTGTTGGTATTTGTACTCAGATACAAAACCCTTCCTGAATTTCTACTGAGCAATTACTCAGAGCAGCAAATGCCATTAATGTAAAACTGTGGTTCTCAACTGCAGAGCTCATCTAAGTCAGCTGGTGGTCAAAGTAAGATGGTGAGATGAAAAAAAGGGCCTACAGGGATTTTACAGGGATTCTCAAGAAAAAATTCCCTTTCACGCTATTATTTCTCATAATGATTGTGTATTCTCAAAATGTAACAGCTTCTTGAAAGGTAATGTTCTCCCCTTTAGCACCTTTCTTTAAAAACAAAACAAAGAAATTATGGGGGCAGGGGAAAAAGCCAGCAAGAAGTTGTGAAATCTGTTTTGTGGCTAAGTACATTGTTGGATAAACCCCTGTGCATGTGGTATTGTTATAGTGCCTATTACTTGTTCTGTAGAAACTAGCAGCACTGTATTTATGAAATATATAGTTATGGACTTTGGAACATTTATTTACTTGGATGTCCATAATGGGTCTGAATAAACTGCTGTGTAAGCACGCATTCAAGCGTTTTAAAAAAATGCATATTATTTACTTCATTGACCATACACAAAACCATGATGGAAGCACTATTGTTTAGCCAATACTGTTTTGAGGCCATGCCAGACTAATAAGTGAATAGGCATTCATAAGTGTTTCTAAAACATATATCATTTACCTGGTATTAGGAGTGTAGCTTTTCAGAAGTGCTCTAAAGTGTACATTACGAATGTATTTTCCCAATAGTGATTATAGTTAAACACTTGGGATTTTTTTTATCTTTAAGAAAAAGTACCTTTGAAAGTGCCTTGAAAATTTTTAAAGCTTTACTGTGAATACAAAAATAGGAACTGCTGTATCCAATAAGATGAATGTTGTTGTTATTACTATTAAGAGCAGTGGTACAGTAGTGTTTAGAGGCTGCAGGTGATATTAGGGTCCACTCTGGTATGCACTGTGCAAATATGCAGTTGCAGTACTTGCAGTTTCTGAGCTGATCTTTACAAATACCATTTAGTTAACTGACTTTCCTACCATAAAAAGGTTTAGTCTATCTATCTGCTTATATTCACAACAGAAAATATAATAATTCTTAAACATTTTTAAGAATCTGTTTAGCACACCCTAGCTTAATCTCTGATGTAGGTTTTCATTATTAATTTTGCAGTAATATATGTAAAGATGAGCATAATTTCTCCTCAAGAAATTAGTCTTACCCTGAAGAAGAAAAATAATTGCAGTATATTCATATTCTGACATATTAAAATAGCTTCATATTTACTGAAATTAATTAAGTGTTGATCAGATGGTGGCATTTTCTCATGTTTTCTTATCACTAGAACCTTCAATCTAAATGGTTATTTTACTCCGGCCCAATGTAAGCATACTGGAATATTGTTGTTTGGACTTACAAGTGTCTTCAATAAGTAGTTCTTAAATAATTCTTCAATAAGGAACTCTAACAATCCCATCACAAATCTTTTCTTTTTATCTAATCCCAATTTTTCCTGTTGCACTTCAGCTTTTGTTTTTATTACTCACATCAGAAAATCTTTTTTCTTTGGCATCGCACTTCAGAATATAAGAAAAATTATCTATGCTCTCACAGCTACACCTAAACCATATAATTTAAAATTTCCATTCAAAATCTCCAGCTGGCCATTTTGTCTGGAGAATACTTCATAACATTCATCCAACATTTTCAAGATAAAATCTTTCACATTATTGCTCTGCTTCTTTGATTCTATAATTGTCTTCTAAAAATTTTACCCTTTTTATCTAAAGACAGTTGCAAGTACACCAAACTCAAATACATTTCACTTTGTAAGGGTATGTACTGGGTATGTGTGCAGCTTGTGTCAGTTCTAGTAATGATATGCAGCCACAGGTTATTCATTTTAAAGTGATACAGGTTTCTTTTGTGCTCATCACATTTTCTTTAAGAATACATACCTTTCAGTGTTTGACCCTTATGTTGCAATCACAGCAGCAAAACAGAACAAAAATAATGTCAATGGATTCATAGCTGATTAAACAGAAAACTTATTTTTGCTTAGTCATTTTTGCTAAAGGTGGAGCTGTAGCTGTAGATGTAGAACTTTTCTGTGAATCTCCAATTTTGTATTTTCTGTTTCTCTAGGCTTTTGATTCTTGACAGGGAATGTCTTGAACCAATGTTCCATATTTAAGCAAAGGTGATTATGCATAAGAGCTGTCAATTATTGCAGGTTCTTTTCTGAGTATGTAGACAGTGCCTTTCTTTTGGACTGATACTCCTTTAATGTTTAAGCCATTATACAGGTAAAGGTGTGATCACCTTCATGCCACCTCTAATGAGTGCTGCAAACTTTTACATTTTCCCTTCTGTTCTGACATCTCATCCTGGAGACTAAGGAGACTAGGACCTTCAAAAGCACCTACCTTCTCACTATAGTCTGCATTTCATATGACTTGTCATTTTTTTTGTTTTCTAATAGTTTTGCAGAGGAATTCATTGCAGTAGTTTATAATTCATGGAAGGCAGTAAAGTATATATAGAAGGATGGCAAATATGGTACTGTTATTGCTTAAAATTTGTGGATCTTTATTTGAATGTTTTGTTTATTAGTCATCACCACAAATTGCTGCAGAAACCATAAACTAAACAAACAGACACAGGTATATCAAGTAATTAATTTTCATCCTTACTGTTAAATGACTGCTAATTCGTGCCAAACTGTTTAGTTATTTAGTGCAATTCCAGAATAAAATATCAAGAGAAATATCAGCTACCTTAGATTAATTTACTCTGGATTTCTGCATCAGGTTAGAAAATATTTAGTTTACAAGTATAAAAACACATATAACTTTGTTTTATACAGACAGCATTTGATTAAGACAGTTACTGATTTATGTCTTTACTTTTCCAATAATAAGAACTTCTAAAGGTGAAAAATTGTAACCATAAACCTGCTTGATTGGTCAAATATTTTTTTTCTTAAAGGTTGTTGGTCTAGAAGTAAATTTGTTAATTATCCTTGGGAATGGTGAACTTGCCTTATGGGAGGCTTGAGTGATGGCAGAGAGCTTATTGGGGGTGTCTTGAGAGCCACTTCCTTGACTTCTCCTGTCTCTTTCCAAAGACATCTTGGCAGTGATGAAATACTGGCAGTTTGTGATGATAGTCTTATGAAATGAAGTTATAGTACACACAGTATGGTTCCTTAGTGTTTTGTTGCTAAGTAGTGCTTGTGCATGTTTAATCCCTTCCTTGAAATTTCCAAAATAGAAAATAGACACCTGGAGGGAAGGAAAACTATTCATCTCCGACCTGAAATATGTTTTCTTACATTGCTAAATAAAGGACTACACAAATTCCCTTATTTACACACCCACATTATGCCAACGTACATGTTAACCTTTACAGTTGGCAGAAATTGGGAGACTGGCTGCCAGTTTCTGTTTTGTATAGATTGATGTAATCAGGCATGGCATTGCAGTATGAAATATGTAACAAATGATGTTAGAGTATATCTCACAAACCTGCAGTGAGCGTGAAAGGAGTGTTTCAGAAAGACAGCAAAGGGCTTATCTTGCACCTTGCTTTGTCTTATGTACTGGGGAAGAATGTGAACAAGCAATTTTGTTTCTGTAGTGGCACAAGAGTCTGCAAATGACGTCTGCAGATAAATAAAAAGATTATAGAGGAAGAATCCCTAAAAGGGATATTTTGATGTCACATATGTAGATATGTATTATACCAGTAGAACTAAAGCAGGAATGATGTTCTGCCCCTGCTGGAACCAGTGGGACAAAATTCCACTCAAATGTCTTTAATGGGATGCAGTCCTAAAGACAATTTTCCTCAAGACACTTTATATCCATTCTAGTATTCTTGCTGCCAGCAAAACAGCTTTACTCCACAGTGCAGATAACTTTTCAGATCTGTCCTTAACACAAGATATTTGAGACAGCCTCTGTTGCTAGCCTGCTGTAGCAGTGCTAAATTCCAGAGGAAAAGACTCAGCAATCAGTTTAACAAGGTGCTGGCATAAGCACAGTTTCCAGTGCAAAGTAGAAGGAAAGAGAACAGATAATCTTTGAAAGAACAAAACTGTAGAAAATGGCTTAGAAAGATGGCTTTGTACTACTTAATTTCCTTTTGTTACTGGAAAGTATTTTTTCAGTACAGGAGAAGAGCTAAGACAAAGATTTGGAAGAGATGTGCATTACTACCCAACTGAAAGGAGAAAAAAAAGCCAAGACTGATACTTGGGGAAAAAAGAAATGATTCTCTCTACACTGACATAATGGCTGTATGGGAAGCTTTGGAGACCATCGGCTATCAGCTCTGGTAGTCTAAAGTTGTCCATCCAAAATTTTTTCTCAGAAACTAGACTTTCAAATCTGAGACATTTAGGAAAGTGAGGAAGCTGAGATTTAAGAATATTTGTATTTAAAGATGGTCTAATTTGAAAAATTGGCCTACTTATTCTTTTTCATATTTTACTGTTTTCTAACAGTGCAAGAGGAACTTCAAAATGTGTTTCACACAGTGAAGTTGTGTTTCCAGAAAATGTTGTTACTTGTATGATAATTTATAAGGATGTAAAAGTGAACTTTAAATTTAAAGGTCAGTTTTCCTCTCACTGTGGTTCAAAATGTCCACTGTGTAAACAGTAAGACTTAAATTTGAGTTGTCTATTATTTCCCATTCAGCTTGTGGCACCCTTGCTCTCAGAGGTTTAGGTTTTTAATTTTTTGGCATTTCTAAAATAACCATGTTCTGTGACTTGTTCTTGTTTCAGGAAAAGACTGATGCTGTTCTCCCCCTAAGCTGTTTAGTTCAGCATGAGCCTGGAGGAGCAAGCAGAAGACAACAAGCTTTTGCAATCCATTTTAGAGAGTAGCTGAAATATATTCCCTGAAATTGGCAGCTATGTGCCGGCCCCTTCCATCTGCAGGCACTGGTACAGTTGGCAGTTTCCACCCTGCAAAATCAATCATGCCCCTTCCAGATTAAAGACCTAAATAATGTTCATGCATTTTAAGGGCATTTTTTAATTTCCTGATATTTATAACAACACTTGGGGAAACTTGACACTGAAATCTGTTTCCCAACTGCATTTGTTTTTCCCTCATGTGTGCACACTGATTCGCTATTGCAAGATTGCTCATCAGTGCTGGGTTTTTTTTGTTTTGGGGTTTTGCTTAGTTTTAAGATGAAGGATTAAAGCACTCATTGTGAAAACAAATGTGTATATATATATATATATATATATATTTATATATAAGATTAGTTTTAGGAAGCACTGAATCAGTGCTAATGATTTCTTTCAGCTTTCCAATACCATGTTTTCAGAAGTGCCTTAAAATGCTAACTCTAGGTCTTCTTTTGTTACACACAGCGAGTGAAAAATGAAACTGAAGAAGGAGGTTTTGTGCTGACCTTAGACCAGACATCTGCCAGAGAGTCACCTAGTACAAGCTCCAACCCCATGCAAATAGTTGAAAATGCTTTGGAAAGAAAAGTGATAAATGGGTTCTGGGCCACTGGATGATTTTCCTCATTGTTATGATCTGCTAGGTAAACTTTGCATCAGCAGTATTGTACAGGATGTTGGGATCTGGTCAGCCTCCTCAAGAGAGGAAAAACTTGTATACCTGAAAAAAGCTTGACCTATGTAACCAATTTCAAATAATGGAGAAATTTTTGGATTTAGATCTTCACTGGAAGTTCTTCTTGATGCATTGATATTCAGCAAACATGTGACAAATATTTGAGTTAATACCCTGATTTATGCAATTTCTACAGAAATTAATTTGAAATATCAATTGCAAGATTACTTACTCACCTGCTATCTTACTGCTTGAAAATAGTGTTTATGTTTGGTCAATTCTTCCCTTTCTGGAGAGAACATGTTTTAACTTCCAGATTGATTATCAATTAAACTGGAACTAAAGAGCATTTCTTGCATTTATAATTGGCCTTCTTGTGTTGATTTTTGCATATTTTCACCCCAACTTTAATCCCTAGGCTACTTTGGTACTTGGCAGCAGTGCCTTATCACCTATGCACTGCATATTCAGTCCCATTCCATGTGGAATAAATTCTCATGTTTCCTTCAATGCCAAGTTCTGTTAAGTGATGGTGCATTTGGTTACTCAAAATAAGCAATTTCTTTCTAGCTGGATGTGTGGTTCAGGTAAGAAGTAAGTAGAAGTGAATCTGGATGATCTTATGCCTGTGTAACTAACTTTGTTAGCTTAATTTAAAGAAAATTGTTTTATTTCTTTAGTGAGTATTACTTTATCTTGCTGAAACAATGTTACATGTTGAGGAGTTAAGGATTAGACTCCTATTTACCTATGCATTTCAAACAGTCCTGGGACTGTTGTAGAGTAAGATGAAAAACTGTTTCTGAAGCCCTACTTATTCAGGAATATCTGAGGTGTTAATTATCCTGCTCTAAAATAGGTGTATGCAAATACAGGGAGGATTATATATGTTCCAGATGCACTATACCAACTGTGCATGCACTAGGTTATGTACTTGCCAAACTGAATAATTTTCCTGTAAAGCTGAGAACTCTTCTACAACATGATTCATGCCTTTTGGAAGCCTAAGGGTCGGCAGCTCGTGTTTGGACCTGTTTGGTGAGGTGTAATTCTGAAAAATAATGCCGAGTATAAATCTTAGAGGGTTTGAATTGTGTATTCATAAAACCTGCATACGTGATAGCTCTATTACATGATTGTTTAAGAAGCAGTAGATGATGTGCTCCAAGATTTGGTAGGTGAGATTATATTGTCAGGTTATTAAATGGTACAAAGGAACTTTGTTTTCAAGTACATCTACTACATTCTAGTAATACTTGAATAATGTCATCGGTGAAAGCACAGGTTGTTTTAGTCTGAATTTTGTCTGATTTTTCAGTTACTTTTTTGATTGTTATGATTTATTTGTTGCTCTAGGGTTTGAGTGCATGTCCTTGCATGGTTGAAAGGTGTCTACTTTGATCAAGAGAATGCCATTTGGAAAATCACACAACAAAGAATAGGAGAAAATAGTGAAGGATAATTGACAGTAGTTGATAATTAGCTTCTATTTGCTCTATCTTTGCTTACACTTTCACCCTTATGACTGTAGAGTCTTCCTGGCCCTGTGTGTACCAACTTCACAGAAATCTTATGTAAATTCAAATTCCACTGAATTTGGTGGAGTGGGGAAAGGTGAGATTGTGTTCCACTTGTCACAGCTTCAAAAGTAGTTGGTATTAGAGGCATGAGCTACTAAATTTAGTTAATTATTTCTAATTACCACAAATTTAGTCATGAAACATGCTTAGAGTCTTTGGTGAGAAGAGACCTGAGCCTTTATCTACCGATTCTCATCTCCCCGGAGGGCAACATAATTTCTACTGGTGTAACACTAAAATTGATTTCTCAAGAGAAGCATCATAAGTCAAACATGGAAATTTTGGGTCTAATAATAAATACAGAAACAATCACAATTTTGGTAAAATAAAATGTCTTTTGGGTTGGTTGGGTTTTTTTTGGTTTTTTTTTTTTGTTTTGTTTTGTTTTGTTTTTTTGGGGTTTTTTTTTGTAACTATACTTGGGAATATATGGCTGGCTTAATCCATCTTTAGGATCTTTGGTAGCATTTTCAGATTTATTTACCTAGTCCTGCTGCTGATCCTAAGTGGTTGCATCTGGTCAGACCAAAAGTTTTCTGCACCAAGGAACTGTCTTCAATTTGTTAAAGGAGCAGGATGTCTTTTAATTTTTATGGTCCTTAGTAAGGTTTTGTTTTGCCCATTTGTCCAGTTATTATCTACCTGCATGCTCATTTATAGGAAATGTAATTATTTTATTACCTTCTTTTTAGAAGAGTTTTGCATGTTTCATTCTTTTTGCACTTAAAGACTCCCCTTCTATTTATATGGTCCTCAAAGATTACCTTGCAGTGTTGCTGATAATGATCTTACTGAGCTCTTAAAAAGCATTCATATAATATTCCCAGTTACATGAACTATCTAGGTTTTTTTTCTATTTATTCTTGGGCCTTTTATTCTTCAAGAAAAACATGTTGTTGCCTATGGACAAAAAAAACCCCCAAACTTTTTTTTTAATTTTTAATTGTTTAAATTATTTTATGTTTTAAGATCTTTTCAGCCTTCATTTAAAGCTCTCTAATAGACTAGAAGTTTCCACCTAGTACTTATTTCTTAGGCTTTAACACAAGATAATGAAATACAGGAAGCATATAGGGCAGGGGTTAGAGAGAATTGGGGCACCAATTTGTAAATGGTCTTATTTCTGACAGAAATGTTGATAGGTCTTTTGCCAGCCTTGAGAGCCAGTTGTGGTGGTTCCAGTTGTCTTGCCTGTGCACTTATGAGTGTCTGTCAGTCACTAAGATGATACATTTCTTTATTATGTGTGTGATTATAAACCATTATTTTGTGAGAGAGGCTCCCTATGCTTTTCCTAGTGTCTCAGCTGCTCTTTATAAAAGTTCTTCTGTCAAGGAATTCTTCAGACTTGTACAATAATGTATCAAAGTGGTAAACTCTGACAGCTTCAAAAGCTAGGTTTCATTTCATAAGGGCTTTTAAGCTGTCTTGGATATGTACCTGGCAGACGTTTCAGCCACTGTCTTTCTACTGTTTTCCTCTTGTTTCTTTCTCACATGCCATGAAAATATTTTCCTTTAAGTATTTACATAGTAACAGTCTTCCATGTGATTTTTTTTTGTTAGAAATAGCATTTTAATGGGTAATTGAGAAGGAACACTTCCTTTCTCATTAGACACTGAATAATTTGATCTCTGGCTAATGTATTTGAAAAATAATGTTTCAGTGTGTCATGATAATAATAAAGTATATTTTTTCTTCCACAGGGTTACAGTTGTTTACACATTTTACTATCTCTTGAGTAGTGTGATACAAAGTCTTTTTATTGCAGTTTTGTTTGAGAAGAGTTGAGCATGTGAAGGAACTGTCAATCAGCATTTAGTCATACAGTATCTATTTCTGTCCCTGTTCCTCCTAACACAGAGGGCTATTATAGTCTACATTACGGCATAGGTACTTTGGATACAGATATCCTTGAGGGGCAGGATTTATTATGAAAGCGGAGAATCAACATAACATGAGACATGGTTTAAATAGCTAAATTTATTTACAAATTCTGAAAGCTAAGTTAAGCAGAGGTTGCTTTTACACATTGAATTTTTCTGTCTACCAAGACATTTCTTCTGTTTTATACCTGAATTTCCAAGCAAGGCACTTCAAATGAGACTATCAATAACTTTTATAATTGACAGGATTTAAGGGAATGTTGATGTTATGTTCTTTGTCTCCAAGGCTGAGTCTTTGCCTGGCTGAGGTTTTGGCTTTCAGCTTAGTTTACGTACTCCATCTGACACAAAGCACTTTCATATTTGTGCTGTGGTGTGTACTCTGTGTACTCCAATGATATCTACAACAACTGGGAACCTATTCCTGAGACAACTCCTCCACTTCCATCCTGGAAATTACAAATATTAAATTAAGCACCTAATGCATTCTTCTGAAAAAAAAATTAAACCGAATAAAAATTAAACTTATATCTCTATTGTTTTACTTGTGTCTTATGTGAAAAAAGGAATTAAATGTTTAAAAATTGAATATATTAGTATATATATTCATAACATATTAGTATGACATTTGTAGCCTTATATACACATAAATTCCTGCATATGGAGGTTTGCATAGTTTTGTATTGGTTAAACAGAATGAATGCACTTTCTCAGTGTGAGAGACTGGCACCTGACTTTTGGACTCTCAACAAAATACCAAAAAAACATGACAGCCAAAGCAAGAACAACAATACTATCACAAGTTGTGAATTTGCCTAACACTAATGAGTCTGAGAAAGTGGAAAAAAAGTGTATGGAGGTATTACTCACTAACTTCCTTAAAAATATATGAGTTTGGAGAAAATTACTTTGAATTTTGAAGCGTCTATAAATGCTATCTTCTGTTTAAGTAATAAATGACCTTAATCTGTTCCTTAATCTATTACAAATGGAATTACTTTAGCAGAAGTAGGTAAGTTTACTATCAACCACAAAATTAAACAGAATTCATTCTTCTATGTATATGTACTATTAGGTATGTTGCATCACGGCAGTTAGAAAGACAACATTTTCCAGATTCTCTTTTTGAAGCTAAAGATATGCATTCAATTAAAAAGGCACAATATTACTCTTAGGAGAGGTTTAGCCAAGAAGGAATATCCCTTGTAAAATCTGTCCCTGACTTAACTACAGATTTACAGCCATCATTTTCGGAAACACTGATACCGTTTTTTTCCTTCTGTTTCTATGCATCACGTTATAGTTCTACTCACTAAATATTCTCTTTGGAGCTGTAAATGCAGCTGTAATACAAAATTTCTAACTGTAATAATGATGTGCACCAGCTTTAAAAACTTTTAAGTCTGGCTATGTTAGCAGTAATGTGCATATGGAGTATTGTAAAGTCAAATTTAATTTTTTCTTTTAAATCTATCTTTCGACTGCATCCCAGACTGCTCAGATGCAGAGTGTCATGAAAGACCTCAGTCAGGTATTTGGATTTACTCTTCTAAAAAGCAACCTATGTCTCCCAAAAATTAAAATTTCCCTTGCTTCAGAAGATACTGTAGGGAGAAACAGCTTTTTATTACACAAGACTTTTATCGCACTCATCTCCCAAGGTACCTACCCTACTGGTAGCACGGATCCCTTCTCCTGAGATTTGAGGCAAGGGCAGTTCATGTGCCACGGGGTTGCTGAGTTGTTCAGATTATTAGTTTTGCTCCAGTGATGTCATCCATTTGCTTCTCTGGTGAATGTGCAACTTACACAATTATTTCTTTTCACAAAAGCCTGTATTTTGCTGCCATTACTGTAGAGACCCACACCTAGCACCAAGTATTTGTTCAGGCCATATACAGTGAGGATCTGACTGCTTTGTGGTTTGCTAGGGTTTAATTAATGGCTTCTGATCTTTGTGGTGCTCTTTGAGTTCCTCTCCAAAGCAAGAAAACTGTTTTGAAAGTCACATCTTTTTCCTTGTTACAGCAGAACATCATTCACTGCACACTTTGCAGTGTGTTGAAGAATGAAGAGAGAGACAAAACCTTGCTTTTGTCTTGGAATGTGCACTGCTGAAACAGCTGTACAGTTTCCAATGGCTTTTCCTGTGTGGAACAGAGGGAAGCTCTCCTCTCCTCTTAAAGATCTCCCCCTCTTGCCTTTAATACCTAAGGCAATGGATGACTGTGTTTATTATACGTAGTGAAACTAATCATCAGATGTTGGGAAACATAACAAGTGCTACTAAAACACTATTGGATAAGACTCACAGGGCTTTTTGAGAGCTGTTTCAGAATTGTGACATGACCTTGCTTTCTCTATGTAGTATTATTTAGAGTATATGTTTTAATATTTACTATTATTAGTATTGTTATTAGAGTTGTTTTTAAGAGCTTTACAGATATATATTTCTATGTATATAAAATGCTAAAGTATTATCTCAAGATGCAATATGCAACCTTAATCTCTAAAGTTTAGAGTTGAATTGAAAATGTTAAAGGTATAAATATCATTAAAGACCTTGCTTACTTTTGTTTATTTTACAAAGAGAAATTACAGTATACTCATGTCATATATTCAGCTAATTCTCAGTTACCACAGCAGCTTATGAAAAAAGAATAGGGGATAGTAATACTATATTTCTGTAGTATATACTGAAAATAGCAGAAAAGTTTTTTGGGACTTGTGTTTGCTACTAAATGGCTCTAATATGCTACTAAATATCTGTATGAATACTAAATATCTGTATGAATAGACCAATTGTTTAATCAAACATAACTTGCAATAAAGGTGAATTGCTGGTGTGAGTATTCCCATTTGAAAATATATTACCATTCAGTTTTCTGTACCCATTCCACAGATGAAAAGATATTCCTCAAGATAAACAAAGTTTGTAGGATACAATTTGAAGTGTTTAAACTTTTCTTTGTGACAATAAGAGTTCTATCATTCTTAAGGTGTATTTCAGTGCATTAAACTGAGGAAAATCAGTTATGGATATTTTATATTTTTGACAGTGAGTAAAGGAATACCACACAAACAACAGCTAATACATCAGCTGAAATCAATTTTCAAAAGAGAATGGCTTTGAGTTGGAAATAAAGGCTTTCATCAAATTCTGTTATTGCTTACAACATTCCAGCCACATTTTCTCTCTTCCGGGAAGGGAACAAACCACAAAACCAATGAAACTTCAACACTTCTTCAAACTGAGAAATGATTATTTCTCAGGTCAGTATAGTCATTTGGTCAGCTCAGAGACAACCTTAGTGTTTAAATGATTGAGATGAATCTGAAGAAATGGCCTGGCTTTCACTGTAAGTTGCAGAGGTGTATGCGAGTAATTTCCAAAGTCCTGGGTTTTTAAAGTTGGCCAGGAAGGTAGCCATTGTTTCTATAAATGTTTGTGATATCTGACTGTCATTTATTTGGCATTTGTTATTGCTGGTGATGCCAGTGACCCCAAAGATGGTAGAAATCAGCTTCATGCTGGATTTGAATTGGTTTGGACAGGCCTGGAATGGGTCATGACACTTCTAAGTTTACATTTTCCCCTGTAAGATTATGTTTAACTTTCCTTTCTGTATTGTTCCTGAAAAATTGCCTTTGTTTTACAGATGTGGCTTTCTCCAAAATTAAAATTCTCCTGTCACTTTCACAATTCCTCTAACAATGCTGCAAGCCTAGAGAAACTAGCACAGAGCCCTTAATTACTCCTGTCTCACACTTCTTTTTGATAACTGGGAAACATTTGCTGTCCTGCCTGTCACTGAAGCCTGTAACCACATTCAATTTGATTCTCCCTTAAACACCATTAATATTTTATGTGACAATATCAGTTGATGCAGTCGATGATTCTAATCTCTTTTGTTAACCTAACTTTTTGAACAGGCATGTTTTTTTCTCCTGTTTTTGCACTACATTTACAAAACCCTCTTTCCTCCTATGAAGTTTCATTGACCATGCCCCATTTATTTGTTATAGTGCATAGCAAAATATTAAAAATACTTTTGATACTTTTGTATAGTTACTACTCTGTTAAGCTGTCTATCCATCTACAATCACTTTATTTTTCATTTGCATGAAGCCTTTGGATATTGCCAGCTCCACATGACAGCAGAGCAGCCAGTAGTTACTGCTGCTCAGAAGATCTACTGCAGGTTAATGCTGTTGTCTTGGAGTTTGCATTCATGCCTTGAGTTGGTTCCTGCTTTAGTTCCTGAATCTTTTCTCAGTATGTTTTTCTTCTTTCAATTAGGCCCAATTGCTACATTTGCCTGACTGGAGTGTTCCACCTGTTTGGCCTGGCCTTTGATCTTAAATCTTGGGACTCAGGATCGGCAAACAACCGTGCATCATCTTATCAAGAATTTTGGGGCTGGTGTTTTTCCTATTAGAGGAGGGTGTTCAACAAGGACATGACTCCCATATGTTATTGAAACTTACATAATTTATTTTAATGCCCCCCCAGTACAATAACTTCTTGTAAGTTATTTTCGGCCTTCTGATTGTTCCTCCTGAACAGAAAGGTCCACTTACGCATCTCGCTTATGAACAAATAACATAGTACCTGCACCCTATACTGAAGCCATGCACTAACAAGTAACAGGTTGCCAGGTATGAACCTATTTCTTTCTCTCTTCTCCTGTTCCCTGGTTTAGTCTAAGCATAGGAAGACACCTGACAGACATTTACATGTCATTTTTCACGTGCACTTCATGCAAGTGAAATAACTGTGAACGGTTATTGAAGGTCTACTTAAACAACTGAGAATATTGTTACAAACTAGTTCTTTGACCCACCTCTTGGGAGTGGGGAGAAAGGAGTTTGCACAATAAAATAATAAGATGGTTTCCCTGTCACTCTGATCAGTGTACTGTTTAGTGTATTACATAAAAATGGTGTCAATTTTACTGCTGCTGTGGATTTCACCTTTACGGGTATTTTTTTCACTGTTGGAAAAAAGAATGCATTTGATAATATGTCTGCATATTGAATGACTAGAAATGTCTTACTGTTTGTCCAAACAGCGAAAATGCAGTAGATGATTGAAAATGAAGCTTTTCTCATTGACTTGCTGCATATTTGATTGACTTGCTGGACAACTGTTTGATAGAAGAGGATATAATATATCATCACTCTTACAAGTGGGTCTGAAATTTTGCAAGAATGACAGGTGCTGGCAAAATGGCTTTACTAATCAGACCTGCACAATAAGAGCAACAAAAATGCACTATGCTTTTCAGTTTCAATAGAACAGACTTTTTCCTGAACGAATGTTATGGGAATTAATTCACGTCTGGAGTTTTTGTGAAAGACAGAGACCTTGCTGCAATCTCTGTAAAAGCAGTAAGCCAAAAAGAAGGGAATGTAAGGTCTGTAAGGGATGTAATGATTCTCAGTGAAAGCAATACTTACGTAGCTTATGGTAGTGTGGGTTTAAATAAGCTATGATCAAGAATAGTATGACTCTATGAACCAGATTGCCAGAAGGCAAAACTGAGAGGCAACTGAGATCCATAGAACTGCATCTATGCATTTCCTTATTTTGGGTGTTTTGCTCTTTTTTTCCTCATTTGACTGCTTTCCCACTCCTACAAACCAAAATACAAAAAACACATTATTAAAAAAAAAGTATGTGCCTCAATCCTTAAATATTTTTTATAAAAGAAATGGCATGTTGTTTTTATTTTTCTGGGGAATAAAAAAAGATGCCCATGGGAAGAAATATTTGAAAATAAACTAGAATTTTAGTTGTTCATCTTCCCTCCTGATCATAATTTTAAAAGGAAGAAAACAGGAATAAGAGCCTGCAGAGATCCTTTGCAACTGCAAAAGAGTTTTTAAATTTTCAAAATAAGAAATTTGATTTTTTTCATAATTATATTAGAAAAAAATAGTATTTTAATTTTGAGATGTGAAGCTTCTCATAAGCTCTTTAGGAAGCCCTTTTGCTTTGACTGGGTATGACCAGGATGTCTAGATAAACTGTGGATTTGCTGAGAAGAGCTAAATACTAAAGACTCTAACATATTGCTGAAGTCAGCACATTCCTCCTTGAGAGCCAGTGCTTGAAACTTTCATAATTTAAAAATGTAAATGTTTGTATTCCATCCTAACTCCTCATTAAGTAAGGTCTGTGCACTGACTTAAGTTTTCTCATGCTTTCCAGTATCAGTATTCCCTCCCCCATTTCTTTTTGGCCTAAAACACATGTTAGGCATTTAGGCACAGAACAGTGCAGCTGGAAGTCTTGCCTGGCTCCATAGTGACAAGTTATTGCGGTCCTTCATTTTCAAAGTTTACCTTTTCTTAAGAATATTGGCACTGATAGAAGGAGGATGTTATACTGCAAAACAAAAACCAAACTATGAACCTATTGTGAAATATTTTAACAAAAGTCCTCTAGTCACCAGTATCTGAGAGGAAGGTGTAATATTCTGGCTTCATTTTGTTTTCAACTGATTACAGATGGACACAGCTTTCCCCTGCAGGAACTGACCTTGTACCAGTGACAACAATGGAAACATTGCCATTGACATTATTGGGAGTTGGATCAGATGCACAGTTTGCACCAGTCATGTGATAGCTGTAGGTAATGATATTTTTCTTATCACATTTAGTACTTTCAAGAGTAAAGTACCTGTTAAGATTTCAGTTGTTTCTTACAATGGATGTGGTGAGCCAGTATTGAAATATGATGATCAATAATTTTGTTCCTTTGAGAAAGTCTAGTCAGGGATTTTTTCTGAACTTAATTGGACTAGAAGAAAGCAATCTAGCAGAGCTGATAGCAATCAATGCAGTTAAAAATGAAACTGCATAAAAATGGCTGAATACATTTATGTAAATAGCTGTTTTTTCACAGTCACAATCTTCAAATGGCACGATGCTAGACTTAATAGCGACATAGTTTGACAAAACAGTTCAAGCAGCAAACCAAGAAATGCCTTTTTTTTACATGTGAGCTTTGAACAAATCATTGAAATGGTTTCTAAACTAAAGCAAAACCTATTTCTGGCATCAAGTTTCAGAACAACATCTGGAATCCAGCTCAACGCAAACTGCCTAATGTCTTCAGGTACTTAGAAAAAGTTACACCAGACTTTAGAGCTGGAACCTAAGTGCTCTCACATAAATTTGAAGAATATTTCAGTCTGATGTTGTGGTGTTAATAATTTATGTTTAATTAAGGATCTTGACTGTTTTTTCAGCCAAACTAAATTCTTTCATTTTTACGTCGCCCCATGCACATTCTTCCTTTTGCCTCTGGGTAATTACATTGCAATTCTCACTTTTCCACAAGATTATACTGGTATGTAAATATGAAACATTCTGTGTTACTAGCCAAAAAATGCATTCAAATTCAACTTGTTTTCTGTCCTCTTTTTTACCTTGTTTTATTTCCATCAATAAGACTAACTGAATGAGTGATTCAATTGCCCATGCTACTTGGCCACCTGTTTGGCACATTGGAAAATTCTACAATAATACTTTTTTGGATGGATGCAAATGTAGTTTGTTGCTTACCCAGGAAAGACTTGGAAATAAAAAATAAACTTAATCACTAGGTTGTACTGACATAACTTTTTAAAGAAATAGTTTCTATCATTTCGTAAACATAAAAGAAAAGGCTAATTTCTCCTTTCAACTTAAAATTTCTTATCACTGGACTGAGAAGGTTCTTTACTTTGGATACCAGTGACAATGCATTATTTGACAGAGGGGAAGTTGAAAACATTAAGACTTTCAAAAATTTTATTTGCTTGCTTTCATTCTGTTTTCTATCATTGTCCTTTTGAAAATAATGAATTTTGGGAGAAGTGTCACATTTCAGTCCTTGCCTAAGAAAACTTTTGTAGACCACTGTTCTTCAAGTATCAGAAAAGCATTTATATGAAAAAGATATTTAATTTTTACTGTCCAACAAGTAATAATTAGTATTTTTTAGCCATTCTTCTGGTTTTGGTGCTGACTGAAGCAAGGTGCAGGTATGCTCAGGTACTTGTGCTCATTTTAAGAATGGTTTCACAGTGGCAAAAAGGAGCTACATTAATAGCATTTCAGTTGGGAAGCTTGAGAATAGTGTAGAAAACACACAGATTAAACTCCACTCTCAAAAGTGAATGAACAAATTCTCCCCACTGGAAGGTGAAAAATAAGTGAGTTTTGAGTGATGTGAGTTTTCATAGGTGATATATATCTATTTTTCTGAAGTCAATTTTTCATAATTCATTATTTATGAATCTGTATATTTCCGTACACTTTTTTTAATATGTACTTTTACATTTTAGATTAAGATATTGTAACTGTATTTTAATGAAATTTTGCATTACTTAGAATATACTACTTTTGCGAAATGCAATGTTGACCATTTACAAGCCAATTATGAAGTAGCATCCTAACAAAATTATACTTCTCAAAGAAATGAAGAAAGTGTGTTTTAAGATATATTACTTTGTTTTTATATATATTGTCTTACTATGGTACTGCATAAAATCATAAAATACAGAAATATGTAATGGAACTTCCTAAACAGTGTGAATTGCTACATTTTTACTGTACACATTTTATGAGACTTTGTTATTATTGTTGTTTTTTGAAACTCAGCCATTAAAGGCTTTGGTAATAACAGGAAAAATACATTAATGTCTAAGTTTTCTTTAGAATAAAATTTAGCTTATTTTCTGGTCATGGACAAAGAGTCGAGTTTCTTGTTTTTTCATATCTTATAACTCATCAATTCAAGAGTTTGATCTTGATCAACTTAATATTATGGATATATAATGTCTCCATGAAATAATGAACATATGTTGTCATAAGTAATAAAAGAGGAATTTGAAAGATACTGTTTATTGGAAGGCAAGATCTAGTCTGCAAGGTCATTCTTTTATGTTCTTAATTTTATGATCTTAATTTCTTTCAACATTAACATTAAACACCTGTGATAATAGAATAAAATGCTAGAAACTATTCAGCAGAAAGCCTGAGTGAACATCTCTCTTATTCCAACAAACTGGTTTGCTGATCTTAAGTATGATTCTTATGAGCATGAATGAATTTCTCAGAAAACTGGGAGAAAATATGCTAAAAAATGTAACAAGTTGATGAATATTCTTATTCAAGGAATATGGTTGTTTTGGAGGGTTTTTTTTTTGAACTTTTTTGTTCTTTTTTCTTTTACTGGAAAGAAAATAACTGGTTACTTGTACACATATGATAACAGAATGTTTACCAGTTTTTGAGAGTGTCTCTGCCATTTGATGGTGACTACTCCATCAGAACTGTATGTTGATGAAATAATGAATCCATTAAAAAATTAACATCGAAAATTTAAGCAAGTGATTAAATTTCATAGAGTTAAACTATCACCAATGCAAAATGATTCAATTGCAACTACACAGTCCTGGTATAAAAGACTGGAAGTATCCTGAATGGGACATTAACCAAGGAAAAAATGCCTTCTCTGGAAGTGCAGCTTCAGAGCTCTTAACCAGCTTTTGGCCCATGGTCCTTTCTCTTCCTAAATAGAATTTTTGTTTAAAAACTTTGAATTTTCATGTTAGGAACTCAGTGAAGCCCATTTGCCTTGTGCATGCAAAAGTTCCCTTATGCAGGGCAGAACATAAAATAGGTAGTTTAGTATCTATGAAATGACACATTGCTCTGTGCAATGTAAACAACAGATGATTGTAAGAAGATAATTGTGATCCATAGTGATGCTGTTCTTACTAGCCAGAGACAAGCATATTCATTAACCTTGAAAAAGCACTGCTAAATGACATCTTGAATTTGTCTGCCAATATGGTCTACAATTATCAAATCAATTGGCTTTACAGAAAATCAGTTCCTATTCTTCTACATGGCTCTTTTCTGTTGGCACTACCTGTGCAATTTTGGTCTTGCCAAATCCTTCTTTGATGGGGGAGCTCCCTGTATTTTATAAAGCCAGTATTTTCAAAAATATGGCTTGAAAATAAGGATCTCAAAATAAAGAAAACACTATTACAAAATAAAAACTTAGTTCAACATTCAGATGCACAATTCCTAGCATCAGTTGCTATTTTACATAGTTAATTTCTGTACGTGAAGAATGAAAACTTTATTAATGACCTGGAAAATAATGAGGTTGGACAGAAAGAATTTGCCCCTCCTAAACAGAATTGCAAACAATTACAGTTGTTTCTTAGAATGATAATTTTATACTTTCGTGACAGGATGTACAGGTCTGCAGCTGTTACTATACATATGCATATATTTATTACAAATTAAATTCTGCATATATTTTACATGTAAACTAATTATTAGACAATGAAAATGAATACTATTCACTGTCTCATAGCAATGGATAGCATTGCTGTTATTCAAGGAAATTAGTTATAATATCAGATAGTCATTACTGAAGTTACATGCCGCTATAAACATCCATCCATGAATGAACTCTTAAATGGTTGTAATATATTTACTTACTCACTCTCTTGTTTGTTTAAAATCCTATTTGATGTACAATACTGAGAAGATAATCATGAAACATATCCTTATTATTTTAGTCATTGTCATTGGAGAAAGTTCAGCTGGGGTAATAGAATTCTTTTATTTTGTTCTGTAAATGCCAATCATTTACAGATTAGATCAATGAGTTTATCTGAGCACTTTTGTTTGAGCATGATTTTTTCTTCCTGATTAATCTTTGAATATCTTTTGAAAAGGCATTTAACACTCATATTGAAATTTTTAGACTTCCCTTGACTGCTATCAGAAACCTGACTGCCCTCCATGGTGCTCAGTCAGCATTTTCAGATTCAGCACTTTCTGTCATTGATTGATAGAAGACACTTCTTCCCCAGCTACTGAGTTAGACACATCAGGCAGAGACAGACAGGCTGCAGAAGAAAATTTAATCAAGTAGAAGTAATTTGTAACAGATTTTAGTATTGAAATCTACTTACAAAGTATATAAAACTTTAAAATACTGCATAGTTGATAGCAGGTGTTTAGCACATAAATTTAAATGAGAGTACATCTAATATGCACTGTTAAATTGCATAGTGTTCTCATTTCTTAGGCCAAAATATTTTCTTAGGAGTAAGAGCAGTGGATCACATTTTTACAGTCATTGACAAAACTTTCCATGACTTTTACCATCAAGGAAAGCATTGAGAGAGATCAAGAGTTAAAAACAATTTATTTTTCTGTGAGAATGTGGGAAATATTGAGGCTTTTTTCCTAATTTAGTAATGTTTAATTCTTGAAAGCTGTTTCTGTTGTTCCATTTTCTCCCTATGCAAGATCAATATGGAATTCAGTACTGTTCTAATTTCATTAATATTTCTGCTATAATACCTTGAGGCCACAAGACAAGCAGTGAGTTTTTTGTAAAAAAATAAAATCCTTGTTGATGCTTAATTCTCTGTGGATACAGGCTTGTTGGCTGTGTTTAGATTGACAATTGGCTTTAAGATAATACTTTCACTTTTCAAATAGCTCTCAGCAGATATATGCATGTAGATCTGCCAAAGAATCTATATTTGTCTTGTTTTATGTTGGCAATATGACTCCCAATTATTTTTAAAATGTCCATTACAGCATGTTTCTAAAGGACTTTGAAATATGTTATCTATCTTCAAAGCAATGTCTTCATAGACGTGTTCAAGTTGGAAACTGCACAGAGAAAAAAGAAATTAACCCTTTGTGTTCTTCTAAAAATCCATATAGGATGCCTACTAAGAAGAGAGTTGATGTTTGAACTAAACCAGCGAAGAAGAGTTTGGCATAGTTTTACATGACAGACAGAAAATAGCTTAGGCTAAATTGCCAGATTCTTTGTCTTTCAGATACCTAAAGTCTGCCAGATTCAGCATAAATGAAGAGATTTGTCATCACTGAGAACTTTTCAGGAACAGGATTTAAGATTACAGAGGGTCAGATTCTGTTGATTCTATCAGAATTATTCTCAGTGCTTTCCTGAGTCCATGTGAATTGCTTACTATCCATGTACATTAATGTTAATGTTCCTAGAAACTGTTCTGACCGACGTTTTCATAATCTTTCTATCCTGGCAGATTATTTAGATGCAGTGAATGTGTTCATCAACAAGTACAGTCTTGTCACTTAGCCAAGTGTGCTATGAGGTCCTTTGGGCAGCATGGTAGATTTCAGATGTAAAGTTGTTAAGAAAAAAAGCAAGATAGAAAGACCCTCGGCAATACAAATTCACTTATAAACACATTTGCATTAAAATACACAATAAACTCAAACCACAATAGGCGTAAAATGCAACAAAATACTCAACAACAAAATCAATAAAAACAAACAAGCTAAGCAACAAAATGAGTAAACAACAATTACAGCATTTAACAAGCAGGAATAGATAGTCTGAGTTCCTAAGCTTTATATTAGGCAATGATAATTTGAGTTTTTGTATGCATTCATCTTCCTGCTCCTTCCAATTTTGGGGCAGAATTGTACATTACATTAAAATTTATCTTGTGAGATAGCACTCACCATGTGGATTTTTAAAAATAAAATCATGGATAAACTTATTTTAGCTCCTTGAGGTTTTATCTTTTCAAGTAAATTGACCAAAATCATGCCCATCTCCTTCATCTAGATGGTTTCATATGATGATTGCTCCAACTTAATGTCTTCAAATCAGCTCATTAACTGTACTGTACCTTCCCCTCTGTATGAAATGTAACACCATTTTAAAATCTTTATTGTTTGAAACACAATAAAGTGTAAGGGGTGGTATTTTCCAAATGTATTGAATCAAGATATACTACTCATTTAGATTAAATCTGGTGATGCAAGCCTGGTCTTTCTGAGGTGCCTTGGTACTGAAAACATTCTCATCAATGTTAGTCACTGGTCTTGTGTCACAGCATCCTGTCCCTCCATTTCGTAAAGCTATATGGTCCTGCCAGTTTCTTGACACTAACAGCGCAGAAGAAAAATGAGAGAGCCAAGTACAAGAGTCATGGAGGTAAATATCACACAGATATGCTTCAAGTGACATAACAAGTTTCATATATTACTTTACCTTCATGTTTTGTAATTAAATGACTTTGACATACATAAAGTAAAGCTTGCATGAGTAATTTAGATTTATCATTTTTCACCTTTAGTGTCTAGTTATACAAACTTGATTAGGCAGACTGGATGGGAAAATGTGGATTTATCTTTCAGCTAATAAAAAATGTGATAAACGGATTAAAAAGTGTGGTGGTTGGTACCAGGAATTGCAGTGGATACTGAATATAGTTTTCTACTTTCTGTATTTAAAAGTTTTGTTCAAAATTCAACTATATTTATTCCATTCACATCTACATCTTATTTTCCTGGTATTGCATTAAAATAATAGTGTTTTATAACCTGTTAGAAATATTCAGACTGCATCACTTTACCCACAAGGTCTTAATAAATCACCCATAAAAGGCCATTATATATGGCCTGATTATTGATCCCATTGACATGGGACAAAAGGGACATTTATCAATGTGATCAGTGACACTGGTTTCCTATGACATCATACTATTAATGTTTTTTGTAGAAAAAACATAAACTGACATGAAAGATTTGCTTAGATACCTTTATAATAACTTTGCACTTTATCTTGCACTTCTATTTCCAGTGACAAATACTTGCTGTTATTTTCATGGTACTTTGTCCCAATATAAGTCAATAACTTTCCATTCTTGTATTTTCTCCATTTTTGTATTAGCGCTGTTTTTGTTCCTCAAATAGGGACAATGGAGATATAGAAATTGTTGCATTTCTTTGGTTTTTCACTGCTCTTCCAGTTTATTATGATCCCTTTGAATTCTAAATTTGACCTTCAGAATTGTTCCAACTCTCCCCAGCTTGCTATTAGAAATGAACATTGTGTTCTCTTTCTTTGTCAAATTTGGTAAATAATGACTGAATAAAAACAGCTTGACAATCAGTAGGAATATTGGGTTGTGTATTAACTAGATAAACAGGTTATTTGGCATGTATCTGGTATTGTATATCAAGGATGTTTCTGATTTCATATTGCTTTATATGATAGAATCATAGATTGGTTTGTGTTGGAACTTAAATATCTTCTAGTTCCAAATACCTGCCATGGGCAGGGACATCTTCTGCTAGAGCAGATTGCTCAGAGCTCCATCCAACCTGACCACTCCCAGGGATGGGGCAGCCACAGCTCCTCTGGGAAAGCTTCCTCTCTCAGTTTAGAGCCATTCCCCCAGTCCTATCACAACAAGCCCCAGTAAAAAGTCCCTCTCCAGCTTTAAGTACTGGATAGATGCTATAAGGTCTATCTGGTTCCTTCTCTGTCTCTTCCCTGTGATCATTTCAGGGCCCTCCTTTTGACTTTCTCCATCAGGTCCACATCCTTCTAATGCTGCACAACTGTAAGCAAATATTCAAGATGTGCTATTATGTCAGTATCAAGATGTATTCATGACTGCAAACACTGAGGCAGTGAAACAATATTAAAATATTTTCAGAAGTTCAGCAGGAACTTATAAATTAACTAGGTATCTTGTCTTTGATTTATGCAGGATTTTAAATATTTGAATAACAAAATAATGCTACAGTTACCCTTAAATTCTTCTTTAAAGTCTTTTTATTGCTACTTATATGCTTCTTTAAGTAGTGAGCTGTCAAAAGCTCAGCAGTTTGTGTCTTGTCACAAATTTGATATGATTTAGGTAAAAATTGTCATTTTAAGAATTAAGAATGCTTTTATTCTCCATGTATTTCAAACAGCTTTACCTCTAGAACTGCAGATGTAGATTTAAATTTATTTTAATGGAATTTAAATTGTCATTTAGGGAATTTTTGTACATATTTTTCTTTTCATGCAGAGGATATCCATGTTCAGCAGCAACTAGGATCATGAGCATATAAAATAAAGTAAGACACAAAAAAATCTGTACAATGTATTCACACTGCTGTTAAGAGTTTGGATCTAAACTTTCCCCAGGCAGATGTGTTTTGAAGAAGAACTTAAAAATAACATCTCTATCTGCAGAAAGAAAAAAAAAAGAGGATTTACTAAGGGTTATCATAATTTCTTAATATCATAAACAGTAATCAGACAGCAAGTATATTTAAAAGGACAACAAGTCATTTTAAAAGGACAATAAGTCATTTTAAAAGGTCATATTTCCTGTGAAAATAGACTGTCTCAGTCTTAAAATTGTCTGGTAAGAAAAGAGTGACTTGAGATATAAGTCATGTGGGGCATTTACCTGTCATTTTTTTCTCCCTAAATTACATGGGCAGGCTCAGTAAATAGCAAGTCTTTCCTGATATATAATACAGTTCAACCAGTTACTACTTGAAACTTGCTTTTTCTTAGAGGAACTTCCAGGTTTTCTTCTAGTTAGGTCAGAACACAGTAGATGATATTGATAAAGAGATAAAAGGACATGTCCTCTGAATTTCTAGTAGATTCTTTATCATTGTTTTAGTCAGACTACAGCAATATTTAGTGAATCCAACATGAACCCATGCTTAAGCAGATAAAAAATTAAGGTACAATGTGAGGAAGTTCACTTAAAAAAAGTTTAACTCAGATGTTAGTTCAGTATGGTTATACTGAACTAACTATATGGTTATGACATACACATATTCATATAATATATACATATTCAGTATATGTTAGTTCAGTAGGTTAAGATGCCTCTAAAATATGGGTTCAGAAATATTTTAAGAGAAGTTTAAAAAAGCCAATCCTTTGGTTGGAGATAGTTTATGAGAACTTGAGCTAAAGGACAGTTTTATTCTCAAAGTTGTGAGATTGTCATAATCAGATCCATTGTTTAAAAATCCAAACAAAACAAACAAAACATCCCTCAAAAATCTTTTGACTAGTGTCATTGTAGTGTCTCCAAAATAAATGCTCTATCTTCATGTATTTTTTCAAAAGGGAATTGCAAATATTATAGAGGGGCAATTAATTAAATAATGAATGTTCAATAGTTAATATTCATTATTGATTCCAAGTTATAAAGCAAAGGTTTGTATTAATACAGTTACTAATTAGATTCTAATTAATAATTTCAACCTTGTAACATTTAAAAAATAAGTAGGCAAATCATCACTAACCAACCTACATTTTAGTTATGATTTTAGCCTTCATTATATTCAGTAATAAGCCTTGTGTGGCCATAAGCCTCTGCAAATTTGACCTGAGATTTCAGCTGAAATTTTTCAGCTTTATGCATATTTAAATATTTCATTTTAAGAATAAATTATTTTTGCATTGAATAAAATTGTAATTATCCATTATCTTTTGAAGTTAATCTAAAATCCTTAAAATAGAACTACTTTAGGTCCAATTTAAAGTAAAGCTTAGATTAATAATCTGCATTTCAAGAAAAAAACCCCGAAGCACAGCACTGTTTCTATCTCTTGTTTCAGTATATATATTTTTTGAGCGATTAATTGAGGATATATTCTTGGAAGATATGATATTTTATATGCAGTATTGTATTTTTAACATTTCAAGTATGGTAGAAGTATGAATGCTTAAAATCACTGTGGAGCTTCCCTTTGCCATCATAAGCTTGCCATCAGGCACCACAGTAATCTTTTCAAGTCAAAAGGAATTTTTTTCAGAGAAACACATAATTAGAAAATTATTGGCATTGGGAGGGACCTCTGAAGATCATCTAGTCCAAACAATCCAGGTTCAGCTACATCAGGTTGCACAGGACCAGGTCTAGGAAGGTTTTGAATATCTCCAGAAGAGATTACACAACCTCACTGGACAGTCTACTCCAGTGTTCTGTCAGCTGCAAGATCTAGAAATTTTTCCTCGTATTCACATTCCTATGTTTCAGTTTGTGCTCGTTGTCTTTTGTCTGTCATTGACATGGGTTTGCTTTGGTCTTTTTGACACCTAACCTTCAGTTATATGTATGCATTGATAAGTTATTCTCCTTTACCCATTTCCAAGTACATATAAATAGTGAAAAGAAAGCCCTAATTGCAGCATTATTCTGCTGATGTCTATTTTATAACTTCTACCATTACAAAATCTCCATTTTTTCCTTTAAGTTGTCACTCTTCGAAAAACCCCAGATTTACGTTTATTTTTGTCATAAGAATTTATGTCCTGTTGTTTGGAATAGAGTAAGGACACTCATTACACCTTAGTTTCCAGCTGCAAAAACCCACTATAATTATCATTGTATGCAGATCTCTCTGGTCCTCCAAGGGTGCATTGGAGTACATTGGAGTACATTGGAGTACATTGGAGTACATTGTACTTAATGAATACCCTAGTTTTTCAGAGTGTCATCTAAGGTGGATTTAATGCAAGTTGTAGCCTTTCATTTGGTTATTCAAATAGCTTTTTATGTTGTACTGACATACTGCATTGAACAGTGGAATGAGACTCTTATAAAAATGGGATTATTCTGTTGCATTGCTTATGCTAGTTATCACAGTCAAAACCTGGTAAATAAGTTCAGTATATCTACAATTTCATAGCATTATTTAAAATCCCTGTTCTCTTCAGCATGTTTAAGCTTTGAAAACTCTGTGCAATCATTTTATTTCATGGAATAGTGGATATTGTTGTGGAAGTATACAGCACAGATCCTTCTGTGTGCTGTATTCCTAAGTGTGTATCCTAGAAAGTTCTAACTTATCAATTGCGCTTGCTCTAAATATTATATTTCTATAAAGAAAAAAAGGGTTCCAAATGTAATATTGCCTAAGGACACTGGAGTCATTAAGAGTTATTTTTATCACATAAAAATATTTTTTAAACTGTGGAAGTTGTACAACAGATTAAAAGAAAAAAAAAAGAAAAAGGAGAACAAATGCACCTAGGTCTAAAGCTGTGATTCTGAGTCTTCTTTAGGGAGTGCCTAACTTATACCCTAATTAATTAATTTATCTTATTTTAAATTCATTTTTTCTCCCCACTTATAAATACTTCTCTGAAGACTTTGTGAAAAATCTTTCTAAATTCTTGATAAATGCTGGTGGGAGAAGATAACGTAGCATTTCTCTGATAAGTCTTCTTTTCTGTACGTAAATAAATCAAGAGGATTAAATTAAAATAACACAAGTTACAAAAGCCCATACACTTGTTTTTGGTTTATATGTTCTCTATTTCTCATTGTTAAGCATTCTTTGACAAAGAACAACTCTGCTTTTTGACAATATCCTGGGAGCTGGAAATCTTGTGCTCAACAGACAGATAAAGTCAAGAAATTGTAATGACACTTTCAAGGTCTAGAGTTTTTGGCGTGGTTCTGAATAATTTTCATAGATGCAGTTCTAGGTGTGGAGAACAGAGTGCCAACTGGAAAAATGGATACCAGTCTTTGAACTACTAAGGGTAAGTTAGCAGTAGGCATCTTTCTAGCCCCCTGCTCTGCCTATCTATTCCAAACCTGCTTACATTTACAGAGGGAAGATAATGTCATATGGAACTATAATAACTGCTGATCACTACAGCCAATGATCAGTATAGCTGTCATCGCTATGAAAAAAATAATCGGTGATGTACCTAATAGTGAACTTTTGGCCTGAAAAATTGCAGATCCAATTTGATCTGATGGTTGGAGTCACGTACGGAACTATTCAAATGAAATCATTAAAACATTCTAAAAAGAATTTGCAAAAAGTCCCCTGAGAAATTGAGTGGCTGTGGAAGAATTCTTAATGGAAAAATGTTTTAGTGCCTGAAAAATTATAGCTATTTTTCTATAGAATAGAGCTATTTTTGTTAAAAAAATGATCTATCAACTTTCTTATCTGAACTTTCTTTAAATAATTGCCTAAAGAATTCTACTTAAATTTTTTTTATTTGCCTTTAATTATCAAGAAAGGCTGGTAATACATGAAGAAGAACATTTAGGTGTGAGAAAGACCTAAGTATGTGAAAATATACTTACTCATACAATATAATGAATATCATGGGTAATTGTGCAAGTACACAGCTGAATTGAGTTGCATGCACAAAGGCACTGGAAATAGGTAGTCAGATGTTCATGTACACCTCAGATAGTTGCAGATCTCTCTCCACTTCCAAAACAAATAAGTTTCAGTTCAGTTATTATAATATATAAGCAAAATATGGAATACTTTTATCAAAATATTGGATTAATTTGGTGAGGCTGTCTTTGTATCACAACGGTGCTCACAAAGAAGCAGATAAGCAATTTAATCATTTGTCTAGTAGAACAGCATTTTGTTTTAATCTATATTTTGTCTTTTTAAATTACCTGGTTCTCTCTCTATTAAAGCATTGCAAGCAATGCTTATTTTTTCTTTCTTCTGCAAGAAGTTTTACGCATCCTTCAGAAAATGGTCAGTTTGTATCAAGAAATATGCACACCTGACTAGCAGTTCTATGAGTCAGTCTGCTTTCAAAGTACTTTAATTCAAAAAATCAAATGCTCTAACTTCTGCCTCTTTTTGAAAGACTATGGAAAAATATACAGTTTAATTCTAGCATAGCCCTATCTTTTCCTGTGCTTTGTTTTGTTTTTTAAATAATGGTCTATTGAGAATTGCTGAAGGAATGAAGTTTAAATTTACTAATGCCTACCTCAGTGTTCGGGAGAAAGGGAAGCCCATGAGGAATTTTCTGCTGTTATTGGGCTCTCTCAATAGTGCTATACCCAAGCAGTTGTGATGCAAACACATGCAACAAAAAAATTTTAAAAAACATATACATAGCTGGGGTGACCTTAGTTAAAATTTATGACATTTATTCTCAATGTGAGTAGTCCTAAGTGCATGAAATAAAAAGTTTCCTTATCTTGCACATATTTGTGAAAAAAGAATTGAGCAAATGAGTTTCCTGCAATTCTTGTTAATTCTTTGGTGTAAGAGACCATGATTTTACTGTGTGGTTTGCAAAGTCCATGGTAAGCAGAGCTCCGCATGTATGTCCAACCCTTCAAGATGCCATTGCAAAATGAATTATTTAACACTGAGAATTTTGTTCATGTTGGTTGTTAAAAGAGTTTATAATCATAACGCATTTAAGAGGAACAATTCCTAATCTTCTTTGCTTCAACTCAAAAGTTTTAATTTTGCTTCAAGATAAGGTCTTCATGTGGAAAAATGCCAGGAGAGTTAAAGTTTTCGGGCTTGTTTCACTGAAATGCAATTAAACCTAAGTTGAAATGAAATAGTAAACTTAGAATTAGTGTTGAGAATAGAGATCAGATGTTGAGTTTAAGTGATACATTTTTATGCAATGTACAGTAATGTTTTGAGTTCTATCTGGAACAGTCCTGACAGATCGTTCCAAACTAAATTTTTGTCTCTTTTATTATTGCATCATTTCACACCTCATTTTTATTGCTTATATTTTTCCTGGTTTTGTATTTCTATTTCACAGCGCTGAGGTTTTACATGTTATGTTGTATTTATCAAAAATAATTAAGCATCAAATAAAGGCTTTTATATCATCATTATATATTAGATGAGGTGTTAACATGCAACTTTGAAAGTGCTTGAAGTGCTTGGTTTGGCTGCTGTAGGAAGAAAAAAATTAAATAAAACTGAACAGAGAACAATACATTTTCTCTGAATATTTGTGTTACTGAGGAAGGAAGCAATGTTCTGTACACATCACTCAGTGGAAGACTTCCAGTACTGAAAAAAGATTTAACTGTATTGAGAAGATATCTCTGCAATGAAGGCAGAATGAGAGGTTTTCTTAAATCTGTCAGTATATTGATTTATTACACACACTCTGTAAAGAGCATAAGAATAGATCCTTAGCTATAGTGATTTATCAAAGCTCATTGTCATGGGATATCAATCTTCTGAAGCAGCGTAGGAATTCTGGTTTCAATTATTGTTTTCGGAAATTTTTATGCTAATCTCTGACAACTTTTATCTCACTTCTTTCAAATTTGAAGTGAGATCCAGGTCTTCAAATTGGACATTTAGACTTAGCAATGCAGTTCCTATGAAAATGAAAAAGGTAAACTTCTGGATCATACATCACAACCAAGCTTTCCCTGTAAAGGTCAATCAGACCCTTAAAGTCTGTTCTGTGCCACAGGATAAGCCAAGCTTCCTCCTTGAGAGTCTCTATGAGATGGAGACTGCTGCATTCTAGTGTGTTAGACAACATTGAGGAAACTCGTTTTATGAATTATATATGCTTAGATACTTTAGAATTATGGGAGCAAAACCCCCTGTGTTTCTGTCTGCACAATGAAGGAAATATCTGTCCCGAGCTTCCTGAATTCTTGGAATCCCTCATGCCCAAGATAAATAGCAGTGATCCCACTGAGAGTCCAATTTAGTATGGTACCTCAACAATACTCAGCTTTCTGTGATAGGAGCAGGTTCCACATCAGATGTACTACCCGGTGCAAAAACAGCTAAACTGCAGTGGTAAGGTCCTATATTTAATGTACTTGCAGTTACAGTAAAATCTCACTGCTCTTGGTGCTTTTCTCATGTTACAGTTTTGTGAGCCTTGTTAATATTTATCTAGTCTTTGCATAATGGCCTCTTAGGAGAATACCCAGGCAGAAGACTGACTTATAAAGTGACTAAGAAGATGGAAAGGAACAGTGTTCATGACATAACCTTGTTCTTAGAAATTCTATATTAATTTCTTGTAGGCAGCTTCTTGATCAGCATAGTTGATTCCTTTGAATTTTGGTTAAGTGCCATAAAACCTTCAGTGACCCTCAACATTTAATTCAGGGTTTCACATAAGTCAAGATTTCTACAACTATTTCCCATAAAATAATTAGCAATTATTTTGTGGTGATCAGCTGGAGGTGAATGTACCCCCCTGACCTGCCAGGGGGTATGCTACAGACATTTAAAAACTTATATTCATATATAAAATTATGAAAATAGACTACTAAAAATCATTACATTATGAATTTATACAGTACCACTCATCACAAAAGATGGATCAAAATGCTTAAGCATATATGTATCTTTTAAGTTTGTCACAACTATAATAAAGAATATAATTTAACTCTTCTGTAGTTTCACTTTGGAATTTGCATAAACTTATAATTAAGCAAGTGCTTAAGCACTTTGCTGGATCTTGGCCTAAGAGCTTAATGATTATTTTACAATATAATGACATGTCCAGTATGAAGGGAAACAAAACCTCTGTCTATGGGACTCATTTGCCATGAAAAAGTCTGTCGGTATGTTGCATGATAATCAGTTCAGTTCAATGTAGAGTAAATTGGATCATTATTATTAATTTTCTCATCTCCCAAGCAATTCATGAACCATTTTTAGAATTTCAACAGTTCATGAATCAGACAAAAATGAATTAAATAAGAACCCAGCCCACAATGGGATGATGAGTCAGAGTTCTTTTCTGTATCAGTGTCGACCAAAGTAAATCTGAAATTTAATGAGGATTGGCACTATGGCAAAAAAGGCCATAATGAACATGAAACAATATGTTGAATTTACATGTTAAGACTTTTTGTTGATTTTGGCAATTTCACTGAAGATTATGTGAAAAATCCATAAACATCTGGATGAGAAGAGTGGGGGGTATCACTTTATATTACAATGATGGAGTTTATATTGGGATACAATACTATAAATGGAAGAGGAAAGTAGTTTCTTGCACAGCTGTTTCCAATTTTGCTAATCTATATTTCAGGCCAAATTCACGATGGAATTAAACCACAAATTTACATTGATGTGTATGTGTCTGAATTAAAGATACAGGGAAAAAAACTTTTGAAGATCACTAAATCTCAGTAATACTCTGGAGGTATTTAGTCAGCTTTATTTTCAGAAGACAAAATTAGCACATACAGCTGCTATTTGTGGGCCTGTAGCTTTTGAAAGTGAAGGACTAAGTTTACAAAAGGACATATGCACATTTTTAGGCCCTGAAACATGGGTGCAAAAAATGCTGTTTAGAACCAAAGCTTACATTCCAGTCTGAGATCAAAAAGTTTTGCTCTAAAGGTTCTGTGTAAACATTTCAACTTGAAGATGCTGAGTATCTACAAATTTTAATAGTAGTTTTTAATTTAAAGAATTTTAACAAATTCTTTTATATGTGTGTGTGTGTGTGTGTGTGTGTGTGTGTGTGTGTATGTATCTGTATATAGACCATAGAATTCAACAATGGCTCTATTCTAAACACATGAGAGTATGTGTGTCTGCATCTTTCTGTAAAACACTAACCAATGAATAGCCTATTTTCAACTTTTCTCTGTCTTAAGGAAACAATTTGAACTCATAAGCCAAAACCAGTATGTGTTCTGGTTCAGTAAAAAGGAAAGAGTGAAGAGATCAGAGGCATAGTGTTTGACAAAAGGTCATGACAAAACTCCTAAAATGGGATTTGGGCACCCAGGTTCGTAACTATGTGTGGTTTTCTGTACCTCTTCTGTCTTCCTCTCTTCTTGTCTTAATCCTCTCTTCATGGAACTTTTTAGGTAATGCAATGTCTTAATGTTTTAAAGACTTCTAGGTTGAACTGGCTAAGTTTATGCTAAGTTAATACTAAGTATTAATGCTATAATAGGGGTTTTGTATTGAATTCAGTACTGTATTTTGTCCTTTACCAAAATTTCTTGATTTTTTAATATTTTTGCCAGTAAACATCTGTGTGAATTTCACCTCTTGAGAGTAGTGTGAATTTCTTCTTTGTGCTAAAACAGAATGATGGAACCTTGAGTTTAACCCCTGAATTTAAGGATCTGGGGTGTAATAGACGGTAAAGACAATATATCTTGTTTAGGCCAAATAGTAAATGTGAGTAAAAGTTTGGTAGTTTAACCCCAGCCAGAAACTTAACTGTTGACCACTCCAAAAATTGGACATTTCTTGGTGCAAGAAATAAAAATATCATTTTAATTATAAGGAAATTTGGAGGGGAGTTACCACAATTTTAGTGCAGCTAATAACTTTTGAATATTGCGTATAGCTATTTACTATTAAAAAAAAGAAGAAATTGTTACTATAGAAACTACTAAATCACATAATTTACATGCATTTGGAACAGATAGTCTTTCTTAACAGATATATTAGCTGATATATCATTGGAATTGTGAAGTTTAGAGGTTTATATCTCTAACACTCGAATGTCAACAACAGATTACCATGGATTTTAACTAAAGGACATTGCTTAATTGAAGGAAATAATGGCAAACTATTTTTGAAACTAGGGGCTATCATATATTTTTCTCTAAATCTCTTAGATGGTTTCCATTTAGAAATGCTGTGTTCTAATTGATTATACTCTAGGGGCTAAGCTTTGTTTCATTTTAAAAATGAAATAAAAAATGACTGCTCTTCTGTTCCAAATGAGTTCTGATAGGTTTATGATCTCACACTTTAAAGGATGATCTAAAAAGAAATAAGCTGGGAAACAAATTTAGTAAAATAATAGTTTTCTGGATGAAAGAGATCTATAAAGAATTCAATTGTTAAAGAGTTAATACCAAAATGAAGAAGCAAGAAAAAGAATTTAAAAAAGTTTATGGGATGTAGAGAAGCTGGAAATTTTCTTAAGACCAAAGTAGTATTCCTCAGAAACTGGGAATCTGACCCAAAGAAGCAGCATCTACATAAGTGACAAGGCTGAAAAGCATCAGGGGTAATAAGGAAACCTGTCTGAAGATTTACAGTCTGATTAGAATTCTAGTAGTTTTAAAATGGTTTCAGATCTTGTGTCTGAGCCTAGTCTTAACTGCCAGATGTAACTCATATTTGCCAGGTCAGCATTTTTTCCTACTATCATGGCAAATCATCTGTCTCTGACCATTCCTGAAAATAAAAATGCACTTAATAGTTGGAATAATGCTATTCATTAACAAAACACACCTTGCTGAAATAATTTGCTGCCATTTTAGGACAATTCCAATGAATGAAAAGGGCGCCTTAACATATTTCATCTACTCAGTGAAGAATGACAAAAACAAACCATATCTAAAGATGGACAGTGGGTTTCATTAGGTGATAAAGGTTGGGACTGGGACTCAGATTACAAATCAAAAGACTCAGGTTTTGTTGGTAGGCAGAAGCTTTCTTTGTAACTTTTTCTCCTGAGACAATGTGTCTCTTTTATTTTTCATAACCTTGCTGATTTGTTTGAAAACCATCTCTAACAAAAAAATTTCCTCAGCAAAAGTATTTTAAATAAGTATGACTGATATTGTTCCTTGTGTGTGTGTGTGTGTTAAATGAGTTGGACTCTGATCCTGATCATTCAATGTATTCTTTAAGTGTATGATTCCCAACTGTCTCTACAGAGCTTCAGGCTTGAAGTGATTTTATCCTTGCAGCAGGGACACACAAGAAGAAGGCCCATCATTGCTACCTTTGCCACCATTTTTTCCTTAAGTTACATTGAGGCCAGTATTCCTCCCCTCCTTTTTCAGCCTTTATTATGCTGTTCTAGTAGTGTGCTTATGCACTGTTGTTACTTCTTAAGCTCATTTTCTATTCAGCTTTGTCTGATGGATAATATAGAGTCATATAGAAATGCAGAAGAACATGGTCAGAAGAGAAGGCTGATTAAACAGTGGGTAAAACCCTTAACAGAGTTGTGGCTGAACATGTATTATGCACACAGCTTCAATACTTGCCATTGAAAATCCCTAAAAGTTATTTTTTGGGATACGTTGTTGAAGGAGTTCAGCCTTTACTTGATCTCTTGCAGGAACAAAATGACATTTTCCCTCACACAACTTCTACATTGTAGTATCAGAAAAAGTGTGTGAAACTATTGTGTGAATTGTAACGATAACAATGCTGCAACAAATTGGGGCAAAAATATATATTCAAATTTTATGACATCCTTCTGTGTATTCTCTCCTTTAGATGGTAAGGTTTACATAAATATCTTTAAAAATCTGCCTGTTGTTATTCTGCAAGCTAACAAATCTGTGTAACTATTATATTCTAGAATATGTTTTAAATATTTGTTAGCCAATTACAGCGAAGTCTTTCATTCAAATTCAATGGAGTTTACTAGGTCTGTAAATATACATATGCTTTCTGTAATTTTTTTTGTATATGGATGTCTTAAACCTCATAGTGTGTGCATACATTGGGGTAGGTGTCATGAAAAACAAAATGCTGGTTTTTAAAAGCATCCTCTATTATGGGCATGTTATTTTTGTTTCAAGTCAGCTAGATGATCCCAGTTTGTAGGCATTTTTGACAGGCAGCTGACACCTTCTCTAAACATTTGAACCATAGATGTGATATTCAAAAGCTAAATATGTCTGCATGGTCCTCAGATCTCAACTGGGAAATTCAGGATCCCAGATCTGGATGTAAATCTCAGGATGCATCTTAACTCAAGTTTGGATAGGATGTTCATATTTTCCATCCTTTCTTTGTCTTTTATAGACTCCAGGTGAATGAGCAGTTGCATGTTGAATCTTGTCCCAGAATTTAAATATAGCCTAAGTGAACTCTTACTTACAAGAGGGCTGTGCAACTTGCTAAAGAGGTTGTAGTTGCAAGACATAAGAAAAAAATGAGAAGTGCTTGAAAAAGAGCAGGTTTGCATTTCTCGGTATCAGGGTGCACAAATACACTGTGCTTATGTAAAAAGGTTTGGGCTTAACAATTCATGGAATTAAGACACAATGTCCATGCTTTTGTTCATGTGTGCACCTCTGAAATTCTATGTAATAGTTACTGTATTGTTACTGAAGAGGCTGTCTCATTTCCCTGAAATAAATGGGAACATTTGGTCAGAGCAGTGGGTAAATATGGACTACCCCTTTGACTTTATGAGGAGGCAATTCCACCCTTCATTCTGCTTATCTTTTTGAAAAGGCATTAGAGTCCTGATAAATATTTCAGGTTGGAACTTTGTTAAAAAATTTGTTACTGGACTTGGCACTCACCAGTGCAGATGAGCTCATGAAAGGAGTTAAGATTGTGGCAGCCTGGGATGACATGACATGCCCTGGATGAGTTTGTGATCTGAAGAAGTGTGGCCTGATGAGGAGCAAAGTCAAGACTCTGAAATTTGTGAGACAAAAATTCTGGCTGTTTAAGGAGTTGGTGGATGAGATCCCCTGGGTAACTGTTCTTATGAACAGAGGGGCTGACCAGAGATGGCAACACTCAGATTTTCTTAGAGCACAGGAGCTCTTCATCATCAAATTTCCTGGTGTGCAGGAAATCAAGCAAGGCAGGCTGGAAACCAGAAGGAGCAAGGATCTGTTCCTTAAATTGAGGAGTAAGAAAAAAATGCACAGCCAGGGGGAGAAGGGGCAGGTTACCTGGGGAGCAGACTGGGATACTGTTCAAGTATGTAGGGATGGGATCAGGAAAAACAAGGTAAAGCTAGAACAGGACTTGGCAAGGGATGTGAAGAATAACAGGAAGGGATTCTATAAGTACTTAGGTCATATAAGAAAGGACAAGTAGAATGTACTCCCCATCAGGAGCAAGAAGAGTGACTTGATGGCAATGGAAAAGGCTGAGGTACTCAGTTCTTTGCCTCAGTCTTCACTGGCAGTGAGGTTTCCCACCTGTCTATAGTCCCTGAGTTTCTGGGTGGGTGTGTGTGGGGGGGGGGGGGTTAGAAGCCTTGCCACTGTAAGCAAAGAGCAGGTTCTGAACCACACCATGAAGCTAAGTAGTCATAAGTCTATGGTACTTGATGACATGCATCCCAGGATCCTGAGGGACCTGGGTTATGTTTTGCCAAGACACTCCACCATATTTGAAATGTCAAGACAGTCAGGTGAAGTCTCTGGTAACTGGAAAAAGGGAAACATCACTCACATTTTTAAAAAACGGGAGAAAGGAAGTTCTGAGGAATTTCAGACTTGCTGGTGAGCCTTAGCTGTGCCTGGGAAGGACTTAGAGCAGACTCCTAGCAAATATCCTAAGCCACATAAAAGACAAGGAGGTAATTTGAGGCACACAGCGCAGTTTCACTGAGGGCAAATTGTACCTGACCAATCTGGCTACCTTCTGTGGTGGAGTGACTACAGCAGTCACCAGGGGAAGACTGACAGATGTCATTTATCTAGACTTCTGTAATGCCTTCAATGCCACATGACACCCTTTTCTTCAAATTACAGAGACATGGATTGGATGGATGGACTGTTCAGTGGTTAAGGAATGGGCTGATTGGACAGAGAGTTTTGTACAATGGCTCTATGTCTGGATGGAGGCTGGGGATGAGTGGTGTCTCTCAGGGCTCTGTCTTGGGTCTGGTGGTCTTCAATATAGACAATGAGATCATTGAGTGCACCTTCAGCACGTTTGCAGATGTCATGAAGCTGAAGTGCAGTTGACACAACAAAAAAGTTGTGGTCAACAGGTGGAGAGAGGGGATTTTACCCCTATCCTCATGAGACCTCACCTGGAGTGCTGCATTCTCATCTGGGATGCAGCACAAGATGGGAGCCTGGTGCAGCACGTCCAGAGCGCCGTGAAGATGACTGAGGGCTGGAGCACCTCTCCTGCAGATATAAGCTGAGACAACAGATGCTCAGACTGGAAAAGAGAAGGCTTCAGGGAGTTTTCCATTACAGCCTTCCATTTACTATAACAGGACTTATAGAAAGGAGGGAGAGGGAGGGACTTTTTATACAGGCAGACAGTGACAGGTCACAATGGTTTTAACCTGCAAGAAGGCAGCTTTAGTTAGATGCTAGTAAGAAATCCTTTATTTTGAGGTTGTTGAAGCACTGGCACAGATTGCCCAGAGCAGTTATAGATGCCCATCCCTGGAAGTACTCTAAGCCATGCTGGATGGGTTGGTTGTTGGTTGCTGGGCTTTCAGCAACCTGATCTAGTGAGTGGCATCCTTGCCCTTTCCAGACAGGTTGGGCGTTTTGGGTCCTTTCCAACCCTAGAATCATTCTATGATTCTATTCTACATTTGTTCAGTCGTATTGATTTATTAATGGAAGGTTAACTCTTAACTAGCTTTCTAGGTGAATTAGAAGCTGGACTTTGTAACAAGTTGCTTTTTCTTGAGTAAATTATTTTGATTAAGCTATCTTCTGAATGAAATTGCCGGAATAAATGTTTTCGTATGTAATATATAGCATTTTGATTTCATATTATGCATGTCCTGTTTGTTGATTTCAGATTATTGCAATAAATCAGCTTTTTTAGAAACAGGCACAAATCCAGCATATCCTCATTAGATTACAATAATTTTGTAGAATGACATTTAACTCACGTTTTCATTAAAACTTCTTTTTACTCATTTAATTTCTTTTAATTCAAAAATGAAAAAAAAGCCTTTCCATCTGTTCTTCTCTATTTGCTTTCTTCTTTAAAACAATTTTGCCCTTCTGTTTTGCCAAAAATAGTTGTACTTAACTAACTAAAGTATGATTCTACTGTGCAACTCACCACATCTCTCATGAAATTGTTTACTGTTCTTGCTGTTATTACCAAGACATGAAGGAACATTTGAGTTCAGTGTTTTCTGCACTCCTAACATAGGTGCTGTTTTGCACATTTCAGGTATGATGTCTTGTTAATGAAAACTAGATCAGATTTTAACAGCACAGAAAACACCACCATTTAAAATATTATTATATTAGTTATTATTAATAAAAGCTCCATTAATTATTTTAAACAATTTCAATAATACTTTTTGTCTTTGAAGCAGAACTTCCTATGATGAATGAGCTATCTTTATGCTAATGGAATGATTAGAGGGTGAAACATAAAAATGTTAATCTCAAAGTCCATGAGGTTTTTTCCCCCTTAAATCTAATTGTGAATAGTAGTCAAAGATTCACAGAAGCAATTGTAAACTCAATGAAATTTTTTGTTGGGAAAGAAAAATCTTGTAGTTGCATTTCTTGTTGAATATCTGTTTTCAAAAGTACATATAATTTTATTTATTAAAACAGAGTGTAAAGGCAGTGATAGATATGATGAATCTAGACAAACTGATCTTGACAAACTGAAGACTTTTTCTATATCTTAATCAAAAAAACTGTTAAAGTATGGTGGTCTAAATGAAATAATGAAACGGTGATTAAACAGGCAGTTGAAAAACTTATGTAAACAGTATTTGTTAAAGGTTAAGCAGCCAAACTCTTAGACACTTAATGAGGTTTTCATTACAAATCATTCCATAGTCCTGTCCAACTTTGTACTTTCATGGATGATTTGAGTGATGGGATAGGAAGAATGCAAATTTTAAAATCACACAAAGCTAAGAGGGTCTGCAAACCTGTCAGAAGTCAAGATTCAAATTTGAAATGAATCCAAAATAGTGATAAATCACGTAAAATAAATGACTGCAATAAATTAAGAGAAGTGTGAGATTTTTATTTAGGAAAATTCAATTCCCTTAGTGCAAAGTTAGGATTAATGGTGTACTGGTATTTTTGTGGAGGAGGAACTAGGGATGCTGAGTACAATATCATGCTGTGATGGAAAAGAACTTTCATAATGGGCTACACAAATAAAAACATTTTATTTAAACACTTTTATATTTAAAAAAAATTTTTCTCTCTTCAGTTCAAATGATACCTTGAGCTGAGAAGGAAAAAGACAAAAAAATAAAACTGGAGCACTGCTACTACATGCTACTTATACAGCAATTTTTGGAGAACATGGGTATGCTCAATCTAGAGACAAGATCACACAGAAATACCAGGACACCTGAATGTTCAAAGTTCTTGAAACCCCTGAGGAGGAAGAACAGTTCTTTATGTTTGTTTGGGATAGGATGAGAAGCACTTAGTCTTAAATTGCCTAAGCTTAAAAAGTCATACATTAAGAAAAAATCCTGACTTTAGGAAAGTAATGCGTTCAATGAGATTATTTAGAGAAATTTTGAAACACTTGTTGGACATTTTTAGACAGCACAAACACAGACAAAATGTGAATAATGATCGAAGTCATATTGCTGCGGGCAAGACAATCTTGTCAAGGTATTTTCCACTCTGTACAATTCTCAAAACTCCTATTCACATGGAATACTCATAAGTTCAAGTTATAAAAATAGACTCAGAGCCATTAAAACTACTTTGATTTTTTGCTGTTGAAAAATATAGGACATAAAACATGATCTTTGAAAGATTCTGTATTATTGTCCATTTTACCTCTTTTTAGGTTATATCATTTTAATTGGAACAGGAGCCGAGATTGAGGTTTATAATGTAAATCACCTCAACTACTAATAGCCTATATACAATTCTAAAGTGGGCAAGCCAGGTGAAATACATAATTATTTCAAGCTGCATAAATAAATAACATGGTGAAAAGACAACTTAAAAAATTAATAGAAAAATATGCACTTATTTCTGAAACAGTTGCATGCCTATTATCTACTACTTAGTGAATACTGATTTTGAAGATCTCTGCTGACAAATGGTCTTCACTAGAGTGATCCAGGTGAAGAAATACCTGGGAGTTTCTCCATACTCTGAATGTTCTGAAGCTGTGCTGCTGGTTCTGTAGCTGTGCTAAGTCAATATTCTCAAATCATTAAATCCAAAAGCTGAAAAGGATTCAGAACTCAAATTGCAAGAACTATAGTAAATCTGATGAAGAGTGGCCATCTTGTTAATATTTGGTTTTTTTCTCATTTCTAAAATATGTTTGCAACTATTTCAGATATACACCACCCTAAAATTATAGCTGGTATGAACTTTAGTTCCTAGAATTTTGTGCTCTGGATGCTGTGTTGAAATGTCTTCAAGTCCTATCAGCATATTAGCATGTATTTTCTTTACTATTGCATAGTATTCACTCAGTCTCTTTAAATGTCAAGAACTGGGTTTGCGTGCATTTTTATGTGCGTGTATTTATTACTTTTAAGTATATTAAAATATATGCATATATAGAATACCTGTGTGTGTGTGTGTGTGTGTGTGTGTGTGCGTGTGTATACAGTCCCCAGGATCACTTTGGAGGCTGAATACACACTGTAAGTGGAAAAAGATTTTTTTTCTGTTAAGACTGAACATATGTTGTAGTTTTCCTAAAGAAAGATAATATCTTTCATATGTGAACCTTTAATATGAACAAAATAGAGTTTTAAATTTTACTTCAGTGCTGAGATATGTAAATCAGATCTGCAACATCCCCTTCCTGGGGATGGCTTTCTTTTCAAGAAAGAAAACCTTCCCCAGGAAGGTTACTTTTGTTCACCATGCAGCAATGTCTGATGGAAGAGGATTAATAGAGTTATATTTTCTAGACTGTAATTGTTCAGAGGAATTATCCAGATGACTTGAAACTGATCACTGAACACTTAGTTTTTCAGTATGAGTGGGAGTCACAGAATCACAGAATGATTTATGTTGGAAAAGACTTCCAAGATCATCAAGTCCAACATTTGACTGATTGCCACCTTGCCAAATATATCATAGAACTAATTGCCACGTCCAGTCATTTCTTGAACACTTCTAGGGATGGTGACTCCGTCACCTTCCTGGGCAGTCAGCTGCAATGGAATGTCCAACCAAAACCTCCTCAGGTGCAGCATGAGGCTATTTCCTCCTGTCCTGTCACCAGTTGCCCAGGACAAGAGGCTGTCCCCCACATTGCTACAATCTCCTTTCAGACAGTTGTAAGGTTTCCTCCTGAGCTTCCTTTTCTTCAGGCTCCCTCAGCCACTCCTCCTGTGGCTTACTCTCCAGACCATTCCCCAACTCCATTGATCTGCTCTGGGCATGATCATGTCTCAATGTCTTTATTGTAGTGAGTGGCCCAGAACTGGACACAGCCTTTCGAGGGGTGGCCTCAGCAGTGCTGAGTACAGGGGGACAATCACTGCCCTGGCCCTGCTGACCACACTATTGCTAATATAGAGCACTGTGCCATTGTCCTTCTTGGCCACCTGGGCATAGGCTGGCTCGTGTTCAGGAAGTCAAGGAACGAGGGAGTAATCATTATGCCTTGAAATTTGCATTCAGGTTCTAAAATAGCAGATTTTCAAATGTGCTGAATAAAACTGCTTAATTATCAAAAATTACATACAATTGAAACTCTGTACAATGCTCACCTCTAACATATTTCAATTTCCGGTACTCTGGGTCTGCCAAAGGAATAGGTAGATGCAACTGTGAGCTATTCTTCCCATGTAATAAATCTCAAGTCTGTGGTGGGCATCTGGGAGATTATATGAACATTTTGCTGTTACAGAAAATTGACTAGAGTTACATCAGACAGTGTGTGGAACTGAGTTCATTAAAGTAGATTTTTATGCTAGTGGAAAAAAGTCCACGAGAGTGGCATTTTTCTTTTTGTAAAATGTATGTCATAGTGTTGTAGACTGTATCCTGTGCTTGGACTATGGCTGATTGAACAGTATATATTAAAATTCTGTTGACCTTGGTAGTAAGGTGAGACAGCTGCACGACCTTCATATGCACTGACAACTAAATTTGACCCTCCAAATTCTGCAGGCACTATATCCAGAAAAAGTACCTGGAAAAAGCATATTGACTACACACAATAAATGATTTCTAATTTTTTATTTCTTCGCAATAGAAATGTTAGAAAACTTATTCTTTCCAATCACCAATAGATAAAATTGTGAGCAGACACAAGGAGAAAAAAAATGCAACCCAACTAACATCACTTGATACTTCAGTTTTAAACTATAGCTCCAACACCATAAGACTTCATGCGAGCTATCTAAGACTGAAAAAGACAAGAATTATTGTACTTTTAGAGTGCTTTTTATTTTCAAATTGACCTATAAACACAGCAGATACATTTTCACTGTAAGCTTAGCTTTGAATGTAATACAGTGATATTCATGCTTTTATTTCAGAGTACAGTATATGACAAATGTAGGGACACAACTTTCACTGACTAAATTTAGTCATCATAGAATATCTTAAATTGGAAGAGACCCATAAGGACCATTGAGTTCAACTCCCTTCTCTTTGCAAAACCATTTCCTAATGCCCAGTCTTAACTTTTCCTTATGCTACATAATTTCATTTCCTCGTGTTCTACTATGGGCCACCAGGATCAGCACCTGCCCCTTAAGGAAGTTGTAGAGTGTGATGAGGGTACTCCTCAGTCTTGTAAACAAAACATGGAAATATCCATAAATGTCATGTTTTTTAAAGCAAATAATTCGCTATTATCTGAAATTCAGGCAATCAGTAACTTTTAGAGACTAAACCTTTTCTCTTTTAGGTTTCTTTAACACATCTTGATTTCAGAAGGATCAGGATTAATCATATATCTAGTACATTTGTGTGCAGGGTCACAAATTTCTAGCTAAGTTTTCAGTCTACTACAAATTTCACAACACTGATTGCAGAGAGATTTTAAATTCGTAGTTTGGACTTTTAAAACTATTTTCAAATATATCCCATTTTTCTTATTTTTTATGTTTCTCTTGATTTTTACAAAGGACATTTTACAGCCTTCTCTAAGGGCTCGTATATTGCATCAAAGAAGGTGGGGAATGTATGATGTATATTAGCTTCAGAAGCACATCTGTGAGCTCAGATTGGATGAAAGGTCATAAACACAATGAATGTTGCTAGGTAACAGTGCCTTTTAGTCAATTTAGTTGTGAAAATGAAAGGGTTTTTTTGTACAAAGATAGCCTATTTGGATAGTGCAGTGAACAGTCACTTTGTTTTGATCTTCAGAGCTGTAATTTCAAAATAACAAACCTTTTCCCTTGAGAAAATAAAAAAAACCAACACATTTTCTCTATTTACAATGTACTTTACCAGAAAACATTCAAAGTCATGATAAAAATGAAAGTTGAGAGAGAGGAAATTATGATTGTTCCTGATTAATGAAAGACTAATTTTTGTTACTGTAGTGGCTTTTCAGTTCAGATTGAAAAATATTAATAATTTCGGAGCAAAGGTATATCTATTGAAACACTGCAAAAAACTAGAGCAGCACAAAAAAGAATAATACAACAGTGAACCTGTTCCTCTTTAAAAACATTTTCTTTTAAACCAAGCACTCTTCATGAAAACTATTACTTCACTTTTGAGGAATCTTGACTCTTGTATTCTTTAAAATTATTAAATCTCAAAGAAAACAAACCATTACTAATATATCTGAACTAAAAGTTTATGTTAGTTAAATGGATGATGCCATACTAGATTAGCAGATGATATAATCAAATGCAGAAGTTTTTTCTCTTTGCTTCTCTTTTTAAAAAGATCACATTATTTTTAATGAATTTTTGCACTCACATGATTTCATATTAGATATAGAAATTTTATGCAATGGCTACTTAGAGTCAAAAGAAAAACTGCTTTGAGAGTAGGAACTTGAGCTCATTAGTCTCACTTGAGACTAATATGATTTAAGAATTTAATTTATGCTCTATGTTTTTGTGTAATGACTCAAACCACCTTCAATAGCAGGGAATAGCATAATCAAATTCAAGTTGTCTGTTTGCTCAAGTTGCTGTTTGATGTATGAGATCCCATGGGTAAAAAGAATATAAGTATACACCTAAATAAGTACATTTAAATAGTGCCATAAAGACTGAAGATTGATTGTGTTGAAATTATCTATTAGCTATTATTTATATCTATTAACTATTAGCTATTGGAGAGCATCCAAATGAAGGCTATGAGGATGGTAAAGGGTCTGGAGAGGAAGCATTAGGAGGAGTGGCTGAGGTCAATTGGTCTGTTCAGCCTGGAAGAGACTGAGGGAAGACCTCATTGCAGCCTAAAACTTCCCTGTGAGTGGGACAGGAGGGGCAGACACTGATCTCTTTGCTCTCTTGACCAGTGATGGGGGCTGAGGAAATGACAATGAAGCTGAGTCAGGGAAGGTTTAGGTTGGATATCAGAAAAAACTTTGTACCACAAGGGAGTTGGTGTACTGGAACAGGCTCACCAAGGATGTGGTTACCAAGACTGAAAGAATTGTAGCATTTGGACAATTCTCTCGGGCACATGGTGTGATTCTTGGGGATGGTCCTTTTCAGGGCCAGGAGTTGGATTTGATGATCCTGATTGGTCCTTCCAAGTCAGCATATTCCATGATTTTATAATATTCTAGATTAAGACAGTGTAGTTATACCAATGTATGGCACTTGCTGTGTCACCTTGCCTTGATTTGAAGGGCTTCTGAAAAGTCCACATCCTTTGCAAACTGCAGCTACAACTCCCTCTGCTTGTTTCACTAACTGCTTCAACTGCTGATTGGAATCTGCTTCTATTATCATCTCACATTTTTAATAAAAATACACTTTTATATTTCAAAGGTTGCTATTTATTTTAATCCTTGCAATATCACTAGGCATTGACATAGATACAGAAACGCCTGCACTCTGCATCATCCCAGCCAAGAGTTCTAATAACATCTGTTAGTTTAATTCTAGAACACATAAATAAATTATGCTTGTCAACTTACTGTGACTTTTTCACCCTATGATAGACTTGTAACTGCAGTTAATTTTCTTCAAAATGATTGAACATTTTGGAAAATGTGTGTTTGGGAAGTGTTTGAAAGGAAGTTGAAATTATGCTTCTACATCATTGGTGATACACAGTGGAATAGTGTTCTGATTCCCTGCTGCCCACACCCCTCCCAGTTGCTCTGCTGAGGCTGATTCTGTCGGACAATATTATGCTATCTATTCATTAGCTGTTGAAGTAAAAGAAGATATTTCAGTTTTTTATAAAATCGGGATAATGCAGGGCTGAATAGGTGCCCAATGAAGCTGCATGCACTTCATTGTCTTGTTATCAACATTTTGGTAATGTAGGAAAACTTTTTTAAATGGAAATTGATTTGACCAAGAATGAGGTACTAGCTCCAACAAATTGCAGGAAGATAGTAATATCATCTGAATCCCACTAAGAGTCCAGGGATCCAATACACATGTCAATTAGCTCTGGTTTTCCAAATTGTTATGGTGTTATCAATGAATTCTACCATTTGTAGCCACTTACTAAAACAAGAAATAAATTTTAGTGTGATAAACCATTTTCTATTTATTTAGAGTTGCTTAGTATAAAAACAATCCTTGTAAAAATATATGAGTTGAAGGTGATCTGAATATGTGAGATAAATGTAATCTGAATTTCAGGACCACAAAAAGTTGTTGTTAGGTTAAAATTTGAGATATTGGAGTCAACAAACTTAATGTTCTTGTTGCTATAAGTTAGAGTGTCAGTGATATTATTTTGTGCTTTATTGTATCAATTGCCCACCTATCTTCTCTTTAGTGGGGTTAGCATGTAGCTGAATTTGACTGCATAATTATTTTTATCACTTATAGTGCTCAAACCCAATAATTTTATTCAGAACCTTATTTCAACTATGGAATTCTATAATTTAAAAAATATTTTATTTTATTTCTGTATCATGTTCCATTAAAAGCTCTTAGAAAATTATTGAATTAAAAGTATTGTATGATTTTAACAAAAGTATCAAAGTATCTCTTAGAACAGATTGAGAGGAGTATAAACCAAGGCCATAAGGAACATTCTTCATAAACTAATATGACATTCTACTCAAAATAAGCATGACCCTGGATGAATTCTTACTGCAAGTGCAGTGACTGTGGTTAGACTCATGAATTTCAGAAAGAAGCTTCCTCCCTACCTCAAAATGCTCTGAGCATGAAAATTAGCTGTTCTAAAGACTGGTTATCTTTACTGCTATTCTCAGTTACAGCTGTTTTACATATAGAGGTAACATAGTCTCTTTCTATTTGATAGTCTTTTCTGTGTATATTCAAGAATAGTTTTATAGGCTCCTGTAGATATATGGCAAAGCTACTGCTGACATTGTGTTCTAATCCTCACGGCACTCTTTCTGTCATGCCAGGAAAAGTGTTTGTGCAGATGTGTACTTATTTGGAACGGGAAACTGAACTGGTAGAAGAGCAGTCAATGGAAGAATGACAAGTGTTGGGGGAAGAGAAAGAATGAAAAAGTGGCAAGATAGGGAATGCTTTACCACTTCAGCACAAATTTAATAGTGAAGTGTAAGCTTAACCTCATTATTACAGTACAATACAATGAAAGTTTACACTCAGATGATTGTTTATTCAGATTCTTGCCAGCTTTTGCAAAATTCAGTGCATTTGAAGTGAAAGATCCTCATAGAAGTGGATGGTATCATATGCTATAGCAGTATTTTAGATTCTAGGGAATATTTAGTTGTGAAAACACTGGTGACTCTGGACCAACAAATGGATAAACAGAAGTTTCGTTAAAAATATATTGAATTCAACAAAATGTTTTTTGCCTTAAATTTCAAAACCATGGGTTTTTTTTATAATGAGGTGCCATTGAGGTTAAATACAGGAAAGCGTTTTACTACCAAAGCTGTTTGCTTTCCTATTTGTCCAATAGGCAATGCTTCAATATTTACTACATGGATGTACCCATTTAATTGCAAAAGAATTGCTATTCTACTGTCACATGATGTGCATGTTGCAGTTTTAATTTGAGAAACTGCCATGAGTTTGATAGGTAATAGCTCTAATTATTACTAGGATGAGTTTAAAATTCTTCATGTGCTGGAGAGTTGGGCAGAGGGAAACCTGAGGATCATCAAGGACAAGTGTAGGGTCCTGCATCTGAGGAGGAATAACTCCAGGTACCAGAACAGGCCTACTGGAGGACTGACCTACTGGAGAGCAGTTCTTTGGAGAAGGAGCTGGGAGTCTTGGTGGGTGACAAGTTGACCATGAGCCAGCAGTGTGCCCTCGCTGCCAGGAGAGCCAATGATATTCTGGGGTGCATAGGACAAGTGTGGCTAGCAGATCAAGGAGGGTGACCATGCCCCTCTACTCAGCCCTAGTGAGGCCACATCTGCTATGCTGTGTCCAATTTTGGGTTCCTTAGTACAAGAAAGACAAGGAGCTTCTGGAGAGTGTCCATGGTGGCTACAAGGATGATTCAGGGTCTGGAGCACCTCTTCTGAGCAGAGTCTGTGGGAGCTGGACCTGTTTAGTGTGGGGAAGAGAAGGCTGAGAGGAAATCTCATTAACAAATATAAATATCTAAGAGGCAGGTGCCAAGAGGATGATGCCAGACTCTTCAGTGGTGCCCAGTGACAGGATGAGGGGCAATGGTCATGAGTAAAATACAAGTTCCTCCTCAACATGAGGGTGGCATTGAGGGTGGCAGAGCACTGGAAGAGGCTGCCAAGGGAGCTCATGGAGTCTCACTCCCTGGAGACATGCAAAACCCACCTGGCTATGTTTCTGTGTAACTTGCTCTAGGTGGCCTTGGCTTGGCAGAGCGGTTGGACCAGGTGAACTCCAAAGTTCCTTTCCAGCTCTAACAATTTTGTGATTCTATGGGTGCGTGGTTGGCCTTTTTTTTGTTTTGGATTCAGTAGGCATTGAGACTAACTATACCTGATTCCAATATTTACGATTGCTGTCCTGTTGTGCAGCACTTTCTGATACATTGGCACTAAAATGAGATTTTCCACTTTCAGTAAGCCATTAAACACACAACATAAACTCTACAGCTCTACTCACTGACAGTTTCAACATTGCTTTTTAATTCCATCTTCCAGATGAAAAATGGCTGTAACATATTAGCATTGGCTTCTAACTTGTTAGCCTCAGAGGAATTCCTCAAAACATAGACACTACTGAGGATTGACATTTACAATTTCAACA
>NW_027269265.1:28004115-28081615 GCF_023055355.1 Agelaius tricolor | reverse complement strand
AATGACATCTTTTTGGTGCTTTCTCCCTATTATAGGAGTTTGTGTGACCTTCATTGAATAACATAATTTCTCTTAAAGAGTCAAAACCTTTGGAGCTTATAAAGGGTTTTGCTGTATCCTGGAGCACTGTCTTTAGCCTTATATTTACACTATTCTGAGCTCTGTTGTCCAAGAAGTAGAAATTATATTGGTGCAAATGTGGTAAAATAGCAATCCAATTAGCACTATACTCATTTTAACACATATGCAGTATGTAACAAAAATCTAAAAGTTGTTTGTAACTGTGAAAAACCTTCTTGGTACACAGTACTTCCTAGTGTAAGCTTTTTTCAGGACAATTAACCTTAGCATATAGAGCAGCAGCTCTGAAAATAAATATACTGGAAAACAGAGAAGAAAGACATCATGGTTAATGCAAATTAATGTAATCATAGATTCAGAAAAAATAAACTACTCCAGTGCCACAGTTTATTTAGTTTTGTTACTTGACAGTCTTAACCTTTCTTTCTATTCTGGTGATTCATATTTATCATCTCCTTTGTTGTGAAATGATTTTACCAAAATATATTTATATTATTCCATCTTTTTTCCATTTTTGATTGATTCCTGAAGCAGAAAAGCCCCAAACAAAATCAAGAATGGATCTATTTCACAATTATGCTTGCTCAATGCACTATGATTTTTTTATTGTGACTGAAGTCTTTTTCCAAGGATTTGTGTGCTGCAGACAGATTTTTTTTACCAGAGCAAATTCAAGTGCAGCTTTAGCCTTTCGTACTCAGTCTCCATCGACCTGTCAGAGACATCACAGTGATTGACTGCCCTGGCAGATGTGCCGCTATAACAGGTAACTTGATCATCCAGACCCATCTGTCTCTCAGTCCTCTTCAATTCACACTTTCAAAATTATTAGAGATTAGGGAGGGGTCGGATTCTTTGTTGTGATTTTTTTTTAAATTTAGGATATCTGTATTTCACAAAAGGTTACCCTCGGTAAGTGAATGGTGATGTACAGTTCTTGAGCCATATCCTACTAAGAGGAGCTTGCTAGCATTGTTCAGTGTCAGTGTTTCAGATCTGGGTTAACAACATCCAGAGAATTTAAAAACTTGCATGTATGATGTCTAAAATTAAGGATAGTTTTTTAGAACCACAGTGGTAATAATAGAATGATGTTTCAAAGATATCAGTTCCAATGTGAGACAGATGGGCTGTTTAACTGCGCTTAGTGAGAGGAGAGGATCTGATTCAGTGGGAGTATTTTCACGTCTTCTCTTCAGTGCCCACAGCCTGGCAAATGTTGTGACATCATTAAGCTGAACTGCTGATTTTAGATGGGTCTGGAACAAGAACGGGCAGGGGTAACTCAAGCTTCCTGCTGAAATGTAGTTAACTAATTTACTCGTGTCACTATTTCTGATAATTACTTTTCACCAAAATATTTTGCTGTGCTTGTGTGTAGAGGATTTCATTCCACAAGTCAACACCCTAAGTGTTGTAGCCTCACAGGATCTATCAACAGCTTCTATTAAGAGAGAATATAATCTTGGTGAGAGCAGTGGCTAACACTTCTCTTTTCTATTTCTCAGTAAAGTCTACTGCATACTCACTATCAAGGGATGTACATTGGCACAGATGACATAGTTCACAATATAAGGGGAAGTAACATACTGAAGCAAGCAAAACAAGGTAAAATGAATGACAACTGACAAAAAAGCAAGTGAACTCAAAATATTTTTTTTCAAATGAGAGGAATAAAAATATGTTAAGTGTGTACATAAGCAATGACACATGCAGAATAAAAAGAGATAAATAGTGGGGGGAGGGGTAGAGGACTAAGGAATATGTTAAACCAAAAAAGACCTCTCAGGTGCATATTGGCAAAGCTATTGGAGCATACTAGAAACGGAGGTGATGTTGGGAGCCACAGCAAAATTAAAGCTTCATTCCTTCCTGAAAATGATGCTTAGCATCCTGGACCTATGACTTTAGCAGGATCCAAGGCACTCAGCCTGTGCTAGTCATTTCATTAATAAATTTCAATGATTACATGAGACCAGTAGGTTTTTTATGAAGGGATCTGTAATTATGATCTAATTGTTTTGATTTTTGGAATGGGAAAAAATCAGAAAAATATTCACTTCTACTATGTTACATGATACATGTGGAGGGTTTCTGGTGTACAGTCCTTTGTTCCAAAGCCAGGAAACCAGGTAGCATGACAGTCATCACCTTGTCATGATTCATGGAACAGAGCACTGGAGCAGTCCAACACACAGCTGAATACAGACAGCTAAGCATTGGCACAGGCAAGGGAAAGGTGTAAAACACTCACAGGAGATTACTCTGTGGATTAACCAGTTTTGTTTTTTTCAAACACACACCTGTGCAAGAATGGCACAACCTGTTCTAAATGGAAGTACGACTGTAGTGTGGGAAACGAAAATGCCAACCTCACTTCTTGGATATTCAGGCTGGAGATCAGGTAAAGATTTGAAGAAACGAGTTTTGAGTAGAGAAGATTGCTGTGGATGCTTTGTGACAGAGTTGCCTGGCCATGTCTCTGTATGGTTGCAAGCCAAGGTAGGCTTCTTCCAAGAAAGCTGCTGCTGTATTTAACGTACATCTTAAGAATTTCTGGGTAAGTAATACTGATACTGCATGGATGTGTTACAGGCATCTTCTATGTCACTCTTGAATAATACTTCAGGTAGATTTTAGATAATTTATTAAATAGGTTCTTTGTGCAATGACCTTTAAATAACAGGCATGGAAATTCTAAAGAGTGAACATAACCCTATTTATTGACATATCAAGTGAAATGTACTTTTTTCTGAATGATTTTTTTTTTTCTCAGCTGGCAAGAAACTTATCTAGAGGCTTAGCTTTGGGACTTCATGGCTATCAGCATTCTTGAAACAGTAGCTAAAAGTCACATCCAAATAAAATCCATTTATGATCAGATATTGAGTCAGAAAATTCAGAACTTGACCCGAGTTTTTATGATCCCCTCCTAACTTAACATGTTAAAATATACATATGCAGTATGGAAAATATATGTTGATATGTAGTCTTTGTACAGTGCTGAGAAATTAATGAGATACTCATGCAGGTAAGATGTCCTATAATTAGGTGTCTGTGACTGCTTAAAAAAATCTTAAATCTGTAAAAACATTTCATGGTCACAAAATCTAATCAAATGATAATGAGCTGTACTTAAGTCTACTTTACGTTACTATAGAAGTATCTGCCCCAGTGTATCTTTCACTGCAAGGTGCCAGTCTTTCAAGATGAATAATCTAGTTTATCCATTTGGTCCAGTGAGGTGCAGACTCACAGAACTGTTTTCCAAGATTCGAACAGTAAAAATATGTCTCTAGAAATGCTGTTCTGCATATGAAAAACCACAAGATAATAGACCTGGAAAAAAAAAATAGAGTGGGCTTGAATAATATTAGAGTGGAAGTAAATCCATTTAGATAATAGAACTAAAGATGTGATTTGTGGTAAGACAATCTCAAGATTTCCTTGGTCAGCTCTTTGATAAATCTGCTTTTATGTACCAGAGGAGAAAATTCATTCTTTAGCACCATGATTTAGTCTTCTGTCTTAATCTAGCATAACCAATAACATTGATTCTATGTTCTTTTAGAGCAGATACCAAAAGATATCTGAAAGGTACACAAGAGTTGACAATACAAAGCTAAGAATGAATTTTGGACCAACACGTTTCACTAGTGTAGGGCCCTCATATGTCAATTGAGGGAAAATTGTCTAAGCAGATTGAAAGCATCAGTCTCCTTCTTCACTTAAAATGTTTGCACAATAAATTAAGCTTTTTCTTTGTTCCATTTTTGTGTGCACCAGATATGCATCATCTATGTAAGCTAGAAATAATTTTTTACTGTATTGTGAGTATTTTATGGGGTTTTTTTCTGCTTATGTTTTCCCTTGTGATTCTAACAATTCCCAAAGTTATTGTAAATACACCTAGGCTGAAGTTTTTCTATGGTAATTTAGATTTAACTTGAAATCTATATATAAGGAGGACTTGAATCAAGGAATTAGAACTCACAAGTTAGCAGTCCAAAAGCTTGCTCAGTACTGTTTTCTTATGGTTTTCTCATCAAAAAGCTTCAGTGGAAAGGATAGAAAGTGACACTCCTACACTTAAGCCATTCTGTAGGCCATCTCCTTGGAAAAAAAGGAAATGTAGGATTAGTCACCCATAGGCAATGGAGGAAAACGAATCTCTTGCTTGTATTTCACAGGAAAGGCAATTATATAAAAAGGGGACACCATTTTGTCTTTTAGAACACTGTAGCAGATGCATTTCACTTTGTGAGGATTACAGTTTTGGTGCATGTAAGGAGACTTGGAGGATTAGCTGTTCAATAGCTTTCAGGCACTTGGGTGAAGGAATGCCTGACTTATAGCCACTTTCATTTTGGTGGAAGTCAGGTGCTATCCTCACAAAAATATGAATCCATACCTAGACAGGTATGAATAAGTACATCAAGAACTTTAAGGGTAAATTATGAGGAATCTTCCAGAGGTCAGAAGAAATAACTAACTTTAGTTCTAGGCACTTACAAGTGAAGATCCCTTCTTCATGTAAGAACTTGCTAATTTTGTATCTGGCCCTACTATCACTAAGGAGATGCCCTCAACATAATACTATATTTCTATACCTAACAATGCCATACACCATAGCACACGAGATAAGAAAGACCTTTAAAGTAGTCACTGGGTAAATGAAAAAGGGAAGGTGATCTTCAGATATTGCCTTTCCCTGGGACCTCAGATCTCAGACTATGCTAGCCTTCAGTCAACATCCTCCCCTTCAGTCCTCAGTGCTAAACCATTTTCCAGAGTTATATCATGAAGTTCTGCATTTAACAATAGAGGAAAGTGGGCAAATTTTTCTTTCAAAAAGGATCAAGGGGCTATAAATATGTGTAGTCTTCTAGAATTTAGACCACTCACTCACATAGGACATATATGTTCCGTTTTGTTTGTTTATTTCAGTTTTTTACTGAAATAACTCTGCAGAATATATGGATTTTTTTTCTTGTGGGAGGTTATAGGTACTTTGAATCATTACACATGTTTTTGGTGGTACATTTTCATTTTCTGTAAAACTTTTCCATTAAAGTTGTAATAGGTCTTGAATTGGAGAGTAAAACAAAAATGTGAATAAACACAGATATCTGTTACCTAAAGGGGAGGCCACTTGCCTATGATAAATAAATTTAGATTGCCTTTGCCATTAGGCACTCTAAAAGCTTTTTTTTTTTTTTTTTGGCATGTACTCAAAAGTACAAGCTTTTAGAGAGCTTTGTTACCAAAATTTTTGATACATTTCAGGTACCCATAGACTGCTCTAAAATGGGAATTTTTGAAAACTCAAGTTTATAAACTATTAGTCACACTCCTCTTATCTGAACTTACACCCTATTATACAAACACCTCTAGATTATAATAAAAGTCCTATGCGTCAATTGGTACATAAAACCTTGGATTTCAGTCAAACTATATCATGGAAGATTTTTAATCTTTGGAATTTGAGAAGTGCTTGAAAAAGTATCTTGATTTATAAAAAAGAAAATAGCAACAACAATAAGCCAAATCAACAGCACAACCAGCTTTCTAGTTATCAAGTTATGCTTAGTATTTTTTCCAAAAGACCTCTTCTGAAGAATATTTGGCTCTTTCAAACTGTGTTTTCTTCTGTTTTCTGAAAGATAGCTATAGGTCTATGCATATTTTATCTCTGCCCTTTTACTGCTATTTCTAGCTAATTATACCAATACAAGAAGCCTAAAGCAAATATGATTTTAGCAGTTTATTATATGAAAAATATCTTGCCCTTAGTGTATATTAACAAGATTTGTTCATGCAATTATTATTAGCAAGGACTCCACCTACTGGTTCAAATTATGCCAGGCAAGTAATCACAAAACTAGTTCATGTTCTAGGAAGAGCTTTGCTGCCTAAAGGTGCAATCATTCTGATCCCCAATAATTCTAGTATTTATACATCTTCTGTGGAAGCAATCAGGTATACCTAAACTTTTAATCTGCTCTTCAAATTCATTACCAGAATTCACACAATTTACTTTCACAGATGATAATCCTAACTAATATTTCCCAACCTTAGCTGTAAAAATCAATTGAATGTGTGCCAATAAAACCAAAAAGGTCCAAAAACCGTGGGATGATTTTCTTTTGGTATTCCCTACATATATGATATCTAGAAATAAATTTATAAAGAAAGATTTAAAAAACCCCTTAATAAAAGCACAGCCTGGCATAGTAAAAGTAAGCACTGAGAAACATGTAAATGCTGATTAAGCTCCTAATTCTTCACCTTCACAACCTTGAAAAGGCAGTAGAGGAGAAAATACTGTGACAGAGTGGTTAACTTTTTAGCAGAATTAAGATGAAATAAAGCAGTTTTTGTAAATGAGGCTTCTTTTTTAAGATATACACACACACGCACATACATGTGTCAGCAAGCCATCTCTATTTATTTTTCAGTACAACTTGTTATGCAATTATTTGCGTATAATCTACATAATGGCTGGATATTATTACTTTCACACACACATTTCCTACTGAAATCTATGGGACATTTACGTATTCAGGGAACGCACAATTGCTTCTATTCATGTATAGTCTAATACAGCAAATGATACAGACTCATAGATGAAAATCAGATTAGGTATGGATGCAGAAGCCAGAGCTGCCCCAAAATAGCATTGCTTTAAGAAATTATGTTGCAGGAAGGTACAATATTTTTCCAGACATAAATATACTGCAGTGTATAGGTTTCTTAAATAATCATTTGAATTTTGTTATCAAATTTCCATCAGGTACACTATCAATAATGAGGCTTCTCAAGTATGTTCTTTTTTATTGATAGGATGAGTTTTTCTGCTACTAGAAACTTTATGTAGTGATGATACAATATGGTACTGATACAAGATGGTACCATGTGACAGGAAAGTCATTCACTAAGGTCCAATGATTGTCTTTTCCTGGCCATTCCAGCCACTGCTTTTCAATACTGCATAGAAGCCTGACAGAATAGTACACACATCAATATCAACAAATGCAGTTGTGGATGGAGTCAGTCTTTACAGGAAAGAGTTTCAACACAAGGAAAAAAAAAAAGTAGCCCACTAAATAAACACAAAACAAAGAATGTGGAAACACAGCACAAATCTACCCAACAAAATTTACCTGACCCTTTAAAGCTCACCAAAACATGACAGAAGGTCCTCTTGATAGTCTGTATCATATATATGTTCTGAGACTGTGCTGCCCATATGTTCAATAAAACTGTTGAATCTCAAAGTTATAATAATTTGCAATGAGGTGCCAGAACCAATTATTAAATATCATATGATCCAGCAGAGATGAAATAAAAATATACAGGGTCGATTTTACTGGCTCTGACTGTTGTGAAGATTATAAAATACTTAGAATTGCAGTTTAACTTAAGGGGAGTCTTAAACACTTCCTTATGCTTAAATTTTGCTCACAGCAGAATATCAGAAGCCAAATGCAGATGGTACATTTTCCTAGGTACATAGAGAAGACTGCCCTTATCGTTATTGATTTGAATATCAATTTAGTAAAAAAAAGATATGCTATTATGATATCCTTTAATAGTGTAAACCTTTGTTCAAAAGAGCAAGTGACAGCCAAAAGTACAATTCAAGTGAGAAAAAAGGTACAGTGTGATTAGATCAGTGAATGATACCATCTCAGCCAAATAGCTGCCTATGGTGTGGAAAAAGAAGACATTTAGGACTAAGTGTAAACAGTCATTATTTATTTACCATGACATCTCTTAAACATGAATGAGTGAATGTTTTAAATACTAGTTTCCATCTTTTAGCCAAGGTCAGCTGTTTCACACTGGTATGTGCTTTTCCTCAAGCTGTAAAACCTAGAGGTTGACCTGAGAGGTTTATACTATTTTAAATTGTCAGTAAATACCAGAGAGGAGTTTAGCTGAAATGATTATTTATTATGTTCTCAATAAAAGCCCACAAATATGCTTTCAAATCAACTACAAAGCATCTCCCTGTCCTGGGTGTCTAAGAATTAAATCTTGTATTATACAATAGGACAAAAAAGTTTTAATTTTGGCAGCGAATGCAAACCTGATCTTAATGTATTATGGCTGCAAGTATCAAAATGTTGCTGCTAAAGGAAAAAAAAAGTATTTCTGCCCTCAGTTATTGGAGCATTGCAAGGATAGGACCATGTTTGTCTATGTATGTTTACAGCACCTGTCAGCCGATACACGAGAAACAAGAAGAGTAATGTAAACTGATCCCCGCCTTTTGCTGAATATTTAATGCAGTCTGCTGGAAAGAAAAGCACAAACATTCTACTTTTCCAAAGCCTGTCTTCCTTGCCCTCTTCTAATTTTCTCTGGGGAGGGATGGGTTTCAAACTTGGTCAGTGCTAGTGCCCATTTGCTTCTAGATCTTTACTTTTCAGCCTTGGCTTTCTTCCTGTCTCCTGAAACTAAATTTACTTCATTTTAGCCACCTCACAGCAGACTTGTATGTATATATTTTCAAGGAAATCTGATTGTCTGTATAGATTTTTAAATCAGCTTTCAGATCAAGTTCAGAAATTTGTAAACTGTTGTGTTGCGTCAGGCAATAGTGGAACACAGACCTCAGATGCACATCACCCAGTACTATAAAGTGATCTTTAAATGAGACAACTAGGGTATAAGTAGATTAAAGTGGCCAATAATGGGAAAACAAGTGCCCATTCCAAGTGCAATTGTAAGAAATTTAAGCCTCAGGAAGTTGCATTATATATTTTATTAAATTGAGGGTATATTCACACTTACTGTGGCTTGAAATTTGAACCAGTATTTTCTGTCTTTGGTTACCTTACTTTAGGATTCCTTAATGGGCTGAAGATGTAATGCCTAATATCATATGACTGCTTTAAGTTTTCAAGTTAGTTTCTCAAAAGTCGTAATTTAATTTAAATTGACAACTCTACAATAAACCACTGTTCTCTCATAGCAAACAGTATCTGACCTAAAATGCATGTAATAAGACCCTAAGATTCTAACAGAATCCCACTACTTTGTCAGTTAAACCTTATTTACAACAGAAAACATCTAATTTTGAGCAGAGCTACCAGTTAGCAGTATGTAAAGCATTAGCCTTCAACAGGATTTAAATCCTATTTATATCGTCTGCTGTTTTTCCAATGATCAAGAGAGACTGGAAATACTATCAAGCATCCCATTGATGTAAAAAGAACGAATTTGTGCATATTCCAGCAGAGTCCTTTTTCAAAGCCTATCTTAAATGTTATCTGTTAACATAAGAAAATAGAGAATCCGAGCTGTGCTAAACAAAATAAATGGTGCAAGGGAAAATCACTTTAAAAATTATATATAGCACATTAAGTAAAATATCAAATCTTGTGATTTCTAAGTGGCTAAAGGTTTGGTTAATCAAAGGAAATGAAAGAGGTGTGGCCTTTGCCTCTTATTCAGAGAGTCATAGGTTACTTTGCCAGTTTCAACACCAACTTCTCTGTGAGTGTCAGATGCATTCTCTGATGTGACTCAGAAGCTGTATTGAGCCTGGTCAGTTACCTGTGGAGAAGTTACTGCAGGTAGTTCTAGATGGAAAATATAGAAATATATATTTCCTCTTAGTGCTAATTGATATAACAGATCCATAGCTCCACCTTCTTGGAATATTCTTTGAATATTTTCCTGGAAACTTCAGAATCACATTTTATACAAAGATGCTTCTGCCAGTTTTGAGAGGAAGACCCTTTGTCCACTGTTATTTTAGTGTATTTTTTATGGGAAGTAACCTGTTATTTACTTTATGCAGAACTGCCCTGAGGTAACCTCTATATTGCTGAAGAGCAATGTAATTGAAAAAAAAATTCTCACACAATGCTGCCAAGTTTTAGGTTCTAGAGATGAATATATAGCCTACACAAATTATAAAGGCTGCCATTTATAAAAATGATTGGCTTCTTTGAATATCAGAAGTACTATTTCTCACATGAGCTTGCTTTTGAAAAACCATTGTGTTTGAGATAGTCATAAAATTTGGTGAGAATTTGAAGAGCTATTCAATTAAGAGTTGTAAAGGATGACTGTTGAATTAAAACCATGAAAAGAGTAGAATAACTCATGATATTCAAGTTTTGTCTTGGGTTCTATCACATGCTAATGTTGTGTTTTCCCATGCCAGTTTGGTGTTTTTCAGGAGTTTGTCAATGAAAAAGGTGAGAGATTCATGATATGCCAGGAATGGTTGCATGTTTTATCTACATTCCTGTGTCCATACGTATATTCAAACTCACTCACAAATATATAATTTAATTTCTAAATGCTTTGGAGTTATTTTAAATGTCCATAAAAATACCCGTTGGCCTGTTGTTTCTGTTAATAGCAGACAATATAGCATGCTATATTCAGCATGGTTTAAGAAGAAGGTGAAGCTGAAAAAAGTTTGCAAATCTTTTACATAGATGGATAGGGAATAATTGCCAATATTAACCCTGCATACTTACTGATATATAGGACTTATCTGGGTAATGGTATTTTTGCTCATCTTCCTAGTGAATATTCATGACTTATGGCTCATTACACTGCTAAAACATGGTGCAAATCCCAGTATGTGAGTGAATTTTAGTTGTAATAAGATAGAAAATATTATTCACAGATGTCAGAGGCAGGAATGAGTGATTCACTGTAGTGTGGAAAGGGAAGCAAAAGACTGATGCACTGCTATATAAGTTTAAATTATTTAGATTTGCTGGCAGATTTTGGTTGCTACCTCCCCATACAGTCAACAAAGTGTCAGAAAGCAGCTCAGGGTACCTAGCAACCTCTGTCTTTTAGCTCTGTAGGAGTTCTTTGATGAAGACAGCTAAATGTGATGCCCTCCAACAAAAAAGAGCCTGAGAGATGTTGAGATGCTCTACTATTTCAGAAAATATACACATGATGCTTGGTTTTTGTAGATGCAGAGGAACAAAAAACTTGGAATTAGGACTAACAAAAACTCCATGAGGTTCTTTGCCTTATTTAAGAGAATATTTTTAGGTTTTGAAATTCCCCAAGACTTATATTATCAACCCTTCATTCTAGCTTAGATTTCAGTGAGAAACAGAATACTCTTATGTGTCTTTGATGAAATGTGTTGACACTAAAAAATAATTAGAATAGGACTGATTCCATACCCATTGGGATCAATGAAAGGGCTGACTGATTCCTGTGTGTATTGGTTCATCCTTACATTGTGTTTTCACTCTCTTTTTAAGGCTTATTCTTCTACATCCCTGTGGGTTTTTTGCTGGTAAAAATCAGTAACAGTAAAATAAGGATAGAGAACAGGTTTGGAGTAACAAGTAAATGTGAATATAATATGCTAGAAGTAAATAAATGCTAACAGCATTAATTTCTTAAGATTAAGTTAACTTGTGAGATGTATAAGGAAAGAATTGTGGGTAAAGTCTCTTTGAGGGAATGTATTATGATTAAGATTTCTAGTCAATGGGAAAGAAATAAATCTATATGCTGCAGATGACAGTTGCATTTCCTGTTGCTTGTTTGAGCCATACATGTCAGTCAAACTGAAGCCTAATTTTGTACGTGATTACTTTGCTTGATGTTGGATCTATCATCTATAAGAAAGCACACTTTTTTTCCTTTCTTCTTGAAATTATCTTTTCTGGAGTTCCCTTCTAACTCTAAATACTAAAGTTGAGTCAAAATTTTATAGGGAAATGTTTGTCGTCCCTCTGCATTCCAGGAATTTAACTGGAAATGAAAATGAGGAATAAACAGAAGGTTTGGGTCCTTTCTCCACCTGCAAGGGAAGATATTACTATAAAATCAAAAAGCTCTCTTTTTTTTGACTGTCAGCTTCCTTATGAATGTTCCATTAAGGGTATAGTTCAGTCAAGAACTAGGACAAAAATTCACAAAGCTGCAGTCTCCCAGACTTTTTTTAGTAGAGGACAAGGACAATTTGACATCTCAACTTCAGCCTTGTTCTGACTCACTTGTTGAAGAACCTACAGAAATACAACTCCAAAGAATGTTAGCTTTTGTAATTGGTCCTATTATTTCTCCAAATACTGAGGAATCAGGGTAAGCTCTTTCAGAAAGTTTTAAGAAAAAATAGGTAATTAAAAAAGAGGTGGTGACCTCTGAATGGAAAATCTATGCCACTATTAGAATCTCTGATGATACATGCCCAAAGCACTGGTTTTCTGTGGGACTGTAACCATACTATAAATACTTTTATATTTCCATCTTGGTTCAATTTCTTTTTTGGTTTAGAACTGGGGATTTGTTGTCTGTTGAATTCTCTCCTTTATATCTTCTATTAAATTTTATATGTATCAACCACGGAGAAATCTTTGAAGATATGAAATACATTTCACATCATGCTTTGAGTACTTTTCTCTCTAGCAATCTGTTTCTTAACATAACACAAGCACACGCAAATGGAGCCAAAGCCAGACTGGTGTCCAGAATTAAACAGAAACCAAGAACAGCATTCTGTCTTAATTTCCAGCTACGGTCTCACAGGTGTGAAAATCAGTAGAAACTGCCCTATGAACGCTTGAAAAATGAATGGAAACAGTGGACCTGAAAGGGCTCACAAGAAATGTTGAATCCTTCTTGACTTTAGGCTACAATCTTGTCAGTTCTCTCTCCATGGGCAATTCAAAGTACAAGTAACTCCTGGACCTTTGAAACTCACCTCACAGTTTTCAGAATACTAATATTTATTTGTATGCTTCTGGAAGAAAAGTCGTAGTCACAGACTATGGAAAAAATTATGTGCAGGTGGGCTGCCATAATTCAAGAATTTGACTTCATTTAGCACAGGAAGCTGAGGGTGTGAAAACATTAATGCTGACACACTATCCAGATGGCTAGTTTACCATGTGCAAGAAGACAGTACGGCAGTGATTATGCTGGAGCCAAAAATTACACGTGGAGATGGAACAAACTTCAAAAAGTCAGTCTCTTAAATGTGCCATTACACAAATTAATCTAAACTGATATGTTCATCTATTGCCCTACTAAAATATTACTGGTAGAATATTACAGGCAAGCTGTTCTAAAAACAAAGATATTATCCTATTGCTATTTTTATGATGCCTGAGATCTTCCATCACAACATTTTTTGTACATCTAATCTTCATAGTGTTGCATGAGAGTCAGTCTCTTCACTTGAAATGCATAGATGTGTATTAGAAAGAACATAGAAGGTGAAGGGAATATTAGGCTTTCTAAATGTAAATATGTAAACAGGCTTTCTAAAGAAAAAAAGAGATGTGATACTTTTGGGGCAAGAGAAGGAATCTTAAAGGAACTTATAGATTCCCACAATCATCTGCTCAAACCTGATAAGGACTGGAAGTTCCAGTACTGAGCAAAACGATATTCTTTTTGCTCAGGATATTATTTTCTTACTCAAATTACTAGTTTAATTCAGTTCTTTCAAAAGCTTGGAATTTTTATTCTGCCTCTACTAAATAACATTGGATTAACACAAGTCAATTTTGAAAATATTGCCAGAATAGTTCCTCAAAAATTCTGAAACTGGAGAATTGGAATTTCTAGAAATCACATTCTAGGATTAATGCTAGGAATGTAAAATGTTATTTTTAAAACATGAATTAACTTTGCAAGCAAGGTTTTATTTTTCTTTGATGGAGTAATGTGTTCCTGCAGCAGAAGTAGTAGAAGGTAAATCCCCACAATAGACATAATTGAAAGTAGTAGGCAGAGTGATATAATACTTAGGAAGTCCAAATATTTGTCTTTACTGAAAAGATTAGGTTTTTCTCCTCTTTTCTCTCACTGTTTCCTTTTATCCTTCAAATGGTAGTATGATTTGGTATTCTGTTTTCCTTTCAGAGAATTATTCCATATTTGTTTTAAAGGAAAAAAAAACCCAAAACAACATTTTTTCTCAACATTCTTCTACTAAAATTTTTATCTGAAACAAGACCAACAGAATTTAGATTCCTGCTGACATGATCTACCATGATGTGCAATAATGTTTTCTTGATTCCATGTATTTCTTCATTGATTTTTAAATCTGGGTTGTTGCTCACTTGACTGTTGGAATATAAACTTCTTGAGGTGCGACCACCATTTTTTGTGTGTTAGTGCAGAAGAGTAGTGTGACATTTAGAACAGCATGTAGTAAATTAATTGAAATTACAAGAAATTGATGTCTTTTCAATATCCTTGCTCTTGGAAATGGCTTAAATGGTTCTAGTTTAATTCTTTTTTCAGAATTATCAGGCTAAATTAGATATTCAGCATGAAAAATCAAAGCCTGAAACAGTTACTCTGGCAAACTTACAATTAACTGAAAGAAACCACATAAGGAAAAATTTCAAGCAGCTCTGAAAATAGGTCTTATATTCCTCATCAATAATGTAACAGCAGATACATTTAGGCCAACTGTTTTGTAGTAAACAATATCTAGCTAAATTTTCTTAAGAAAACATTAAAATTTTTAAAAACCTCAACTACTGTGTCTGCCTGAGATCAGTTTCTCAATTCTGTTATGGGCATTTGCATGCACTTAACAAATGTCTTTTTGGAAGTTTCATCAATAATTTTTCAAAGTGGTTCTATGGTACAACAAATCTTATTCACTGTTTTCTATACAAATGTCTGTAGATATTGGCACAGAAACTTTTTCATTGAATTCCAGTAGAGACACAGTTGGAAAAAAATTCTGTAATCTATGACAGTCAGATCACATGGTCTAAATTGATTTAGACCCATGAGTGTCTGGGTTACCTGAATAGGAACCAAAGAAGGCTGGCTGCTGACCATAAACAGGAGAGGGAGCTCCAGAGATGCAAGAGCTATTAATGGTATTATATTTTGTCATATAGCCACATCTGAGGTGTTTAATTTACACAAAGAAGATGCCACTAGAGGCTTTGAGTTAAGTATCAGACACATAAAAGATGTCTTGCCTTGGAGAGTTAGGTGATTTTGTTTTGCTTTCATGTGCTTTTTGAACTCGTCCCATAAACCAAACCACTTGTGCCATTCAGAGCTTGGGTCTTACCAGAGTTTGAAATGCTCCTCATTTCCTTGCTGCATTGTTGCTGTGTGTATTAAATGACTGCAATTGTCATTAGAGGGATAGTACTAATCAACATGTACCACAACACAGTCCATAATGTTTGATATGATAAATGCATATGTCTGCATATGATAAATGGCTTTATACTGTCTTTTGTGTTCAGGCAGTGTTTCTTGCAGATCCTTTAACCTACATGCTTTTTTTCTTAATCATGGTTGCAACTCTTTGGGTTTTAGTTCATATTTTTCTCATATCATATTCTGAGCTGAAATGTTTTCACTAACTCATGAAGCTGATATAAAGAAGAAAATTAGATAAGTTACTACTTTGCCACAGGAGTAGATCACAGAGAAGGTGTGTAGTGGAAAAGGTTGAACTCTTCTCATTCTCTCATTTGACCCATTAAGTCATCTGCTTTCCCTTTTGTATGGTGAAAGCCTTTCAATATAAGCTAACATGATTATTCTTGATTTTTGTTATTCTATTTTTTTTGCATATTATATTTTACAAATTATAATTTTGATTTTGTCACGAGCGTCATGAAGAAGTAAGTAAGAGCAATTTACATTTAGGGACCCTTTACATAATGCAAGCAATAACAAAGAATATGTGCAAGCAAAAAAAGAATGTTAAAAAAATGTTCTGTGACTTGTCAACAGGATTAATTTGATATATTTGACTTTTCAGTGAAACTCACACTGGTCAACACCTGTTTTGTGCACAATTCTAGTTTCACAGATCTAATCAAGTACAGAGGAAAAAGTGTGACAAGGTAGACTTTAAGCTTAGACTAATCAGTGGAGGGAGGACAAGAGGACAGGAGAGCTGCAGGATCAGAAAAGGTTGGTAAAAATAATTAAATATCAATAATGTTTTAATTGGACCAATATTTATCTGTCCACTTCTCAAAGTCTAGAACTTTATATGAAGTATGGATAAATTCCTTATCCTGAAAAGAGGACTCAGAGTGTAATTCCTCTTCATATGGGCTTTACATACAGAACTTGCCAAGAAATATGTTTAGAATTGTTTTAGATGTTACAAAACATTTTAGCTTCATGACTACTTTTCTCTTTTGTAAGACATTAAGTTTAAAGGAGCAGATATTAAACTGTAAAAGAATTCTCTATGAAAAATCGTCAAGGGTTATGTTCAAAAAGGCTACTTCAAACTTATGGAGTAAGTAGAGACAGAATGTCTGTATCAAAGAACACTATATATAAATATCTGTCATTATTATTCACTTCACTTTCAAAGTAGTCAAATTTGCATGACTATTCAGGAAACTAAATAGAATTGGCCCTTTTGACCTCAGGAGTCTTACACAGTTAAATATTTATGAAACATCAGAACATGATAGTGGGTATTATGGCTCCTCAATATTAGCAATTAATTTTATTGACAGAACAATAAGGACTGCATCTTTATCAGTGTGGCAACATCATAATTCACTTTTTGTTTGTTAAAAAAAATCAACAAACCAAGACACTGCATCTTGCTTTTATGAAATGGACAACCTCTGTCCTGATGCACTTCTACTAAAAAACCATGTGCACAATTCATGTATTTCACCATATGTGAGATTGTCATGTTGTCGTAGTACACATTATGCTTTCTTTCTCAAAGCAATAATGATAATCAATATATTTTTTAAAAGCATACAATCATTCTCTAAATCAATCAAAAACTTTTTCATGCCATTTAATTTGCTTAATTTAACTCTCTCTTACCATTCTACTGTTACGTTTTGATTTTACTCAGTGCATTGAATGCTTTGTTTTGTTTTCAACAGATGTGGCTTTGAGTCCACTGGAGAACAATTTATGCACTAGACTTAGAATTTTAAATGAACATGCCCTCTAATGATTTCCTAAGTCTAAGAAGACACTTAAAAATTGACACTGAAACCAAGAAAAATTACTTAAGGGATCAGTTACATCTAAAATGATGAAATCAATAACAATATTTTCTCTGGGATTCTTTCTCTTCAATAAGCAAAATCTTTACTTAAGTTAAAAGCCACATTAAAATTTAATCACAATCTGTGTGCTTTAGCAATTGATAATTTCTGGACATCTGTCTTCTGTTTTGTTAAAGTCTTGTGTTCCTTCTGGTTTTGTCTGGTCTTTCATAGGAAATAAAGGTACATTTGAAATTTTTAAAAAATGGAAAAGGGCTAGAAATTCAGGCTAGAAAATATCATGGTCTAGAATCCTTTGTCTACTCTTTTTTTTTTAGCAGATCTAATTATTAATCATAGTGTTTAAAAAAGAAAATTATATTCTAAAAATATAATAATCCTGTGTCAAGATGACAAAAATATTAGCTCTAATTAACAAACAAACAACCAGATTTTTAAAAAAATTATATGTATTGATTCTATTTCTTTTAAATAAATGAAGGTTTATTAGAGTCAGTTTATGCAAGCTGTTTTGTCATTGTAAGTGTTTCTCAGCTACATCTTAAATAATTTAAACATTAACTTAGTATTAGAGTAGTATTAAAACCAGAAAATATGTTAAGTACATTTATACACATTTCTGAAAACTTTTGTTTTTGGAAAGATGAAGGCTTAAGTGTTAAGATAACATATTTCATCATCTAAGAGCAGATTTTATAGGAACAACTGCAGTGATTTCTGCTGTCCCATGTTTCCTCTGTGCCTAATTTCTCAGAGGAGGAGAATAAAGAAAGATTATCTTTCACAGAACTTCCTCTGATTACAGCTCCATTCTGTGATCACCTAACATGTCTGCAGAGACTTGCAGTGATAATCTAGTATTTATTATAGGAGGACTATTTAGGAAAATCAATATGTTCAATGTAGGCTGTGCATTTAAGTCTTGAAGGCTGAAATAGCTGACATAGTGGTCATACTATAGTGTCTTGTGGTAAAACATTTTTCACTCTATTTCAGTGCTTGAGTTAATCAATAAGGTTAACTACATTTGTCAGGATTAGGGTCAATAAAATTTGTACTTGTTCAGTATCAGAAGTAATGTAAGTGCTTGTATTTACTTTTGTCATACTTTACATCAGCTGCTAATTAATTAAACTTCTGCTGAAATTAATAAATAAGTAATAATTAGATATACACATTAAAAAAATAATTCAAAATGAAACAGATTGCTGTTTCTTGAAAATATAAGTATCCATATAATATGTCAATTAAGAAAAAAACCTGAAATATTCCAAATATGTCCACAATATGTCCAAATATGTCTGCAATATGTCCAAATGTATGCACAATATTACAAATTTCAGTCTATTGCATATTTTAGCATATATAGAGTTTAGAATCTGTACATTAAAGACAAATACTCTGAAATAGTTGAAATTGTCTACATCAACTTTTGAAAATGAGTCAATTTTTTATTTTATTCATCAAACATCTGGACATTATATCCTAAGGCTTTTAAAACTATAATTTATAACTGGAGAAACTAAAATTGCCCAAATTTTTAATATATATATTTATGTACCTTAAAAGTGACTCAAAATTATGAGTTTTCCATTACCATTTCATTTGCAGTGTGTTTTAAAATATATTCTTCTATTTTACTTGTAAGGACCTCTGACATTTTCCTCATTTCCTTCATCTGTTGCTTTTGAAAATAATTCTATTTTGTATTTTGGAGAAGATTTTTTTTTTTTACAACCATCTTGGGATTTTTATTAGAAGATACCATACTTTTTCCACTACTGAACAGAATACAGAGTCAAAGTCTTTTTAAAGCAGAATAAATAATTGTAAATACTGCATATTCAATAGGCACTAGAAGAATGGGGAATGTTGTTTTTTGAGGGATGATATCTCCAGCAGTTTTATTTGAAGCATACTTTCTCTGTAGGATCAAAGCCTATGTAGTTGTGTCCTAACTGCTTCCATTTAGGTTAACTGTTTCAATTTTTTTCTTATGCCAATATTTTATCTTTAAATCATATGTGGTTTATAGTGTTACTTTCCTCAATATCTATGAATATCTAATATTTACAAGATCTTTGATTTTTTTACTCAATAAATCTATATCAGATTATCAGTTTACATTTTCGGGCATAAATACAAACATATATGTGAAATGATTCATGAATATACTTTCCTTTCTTGTCTTTTTAAAGAGTTAAAGAGACTAAATCATTTCAAATGAATGCACTAACTGTCTGCTTTTCTGAAAGCAAAAGCCAAATGAGTGGTTAAAAATATTGCAAGTTTGAAAATGCAAATGGTGTTATCCAAATATGCAGCCATATGTCCACAAGACACTCATTTTTTGGAAAATTTTAAAGCTTTGAAGAAAAAATATATTTCAAGATTCATAGCCCTGCTCCCCCCACATCCTAAATGTAATTAGAAAACAAGCACATTAAAATGAAATGTCAATAATACTAGTAGTACTGACTTTTCTGAATGTTACATATTTTTCTTACAGTAGCACAATTGCTATTCTGAATCCAAATGCTTCAACATGCTATAAAATTCTGTATAAAGATTAGGAACTTTTACGTAAATAATCTTATTTTCTAGAAGCTTTTTTTCTGAACACCTGAGGAGTTAATAGAAGCTCTTCAGGCTGGCTTAGAGGCTCACCAAACTTTAACATAAATTAGTTTGTGTAATTTATGCTGCAAAGTTTGTCTAACCTTTAAGCAACTTTGCTCTGCTGATCACAGCATCAGTAACAATGGGGGATATGAGGCCAAATCCAAGTGGTTAAACCCCTAACAGGAAAATATCAATTAATCTTTTTCAATGGAGTTGAAGTATGGGTAATCCTCTCATTAAATAGTTTGAACTTTTCTCCCAGTAAACAAAAGAGGGATAATGAGTGATGTGGTCTGACTTGTTTACATGGAGAATCTTCAAGAGGCTTAGGCTCAGCTTCTCAACACAGGGTTCTTCATAGTCACTTGTCACTAATTGCCCTTTTTAAAGACATTTGTGTCAGTTCAGAAATTCCAAAAAGAAAAGGTTTTCTGGCTTTAGGAATGATAATGAAAAATACCATTTTTTTTAATCTGGTACACATTAATTTCACTCTTTGGCACACTAGTTTCCCAATTCAATAATTAATGTTATTTTATTATTTTTAAGAACTTTAAAACTACTCTTATTTTTCACTGATATATTTTAAGTAAATACATGTCTTGAAGAAATCTTTCAGGTACTTTCATTTTGACTTGAAAAGTCAACAGGAAAAAAGATATATTCTGGTTTAACTCTTTTACATAAACCCACTATATTTTCAGAAGTGTGAATTTAATTTGCAATATCTTTTGTGCTTGCTTGCTTGCTTGCTTCTCAAACCCAGGCTCAGAGACCTGGGTTTTGATTTAGCTTTGCCTAAAACTTCAGATGGAATCAACCAAGCACATTCAGTTCACTGGTGTCCTTTCATTGTTCCTCCCAAGACACGTTCTCCATCAGCAAGCTCAGTTATCTCAAAATAAGATGAAGTATTTAAGCATGCAGATATAAGAACCAATTCAGAAACAGTAAGGTTAAGAAATTGCAGTAGGGCTTTGCTGTGATAATTCAGAACCTCAGATTCAGGTATGGATCCTATCAGGCACAAAATATAAAAGCAATTAGATAATTTCCTCTTCAAGTTCTTCTGATACTTGTCAAGAAAAAAAGTAACAGTACAGATACCAAACCTTCTACAGGATAAAGAGCTTCTATTTTCTCCTTTAAAAAGCTAAGACCTTTAAAAAAATAAGTCAAGTGAAGTATACACGGTGTCCAATATATTTTTCATTAGGTGCAGATCAAAATTTTAACATAGTATATAAAAAATCAGATACATCATTTTTTTCTGTGAGGAGGATTGCTGTAATAAAGGGGAAGTTTAATTCCTAGGAAATTTCTTCTTTCTTGCTGTTTTTGTACACAGACAATTTGGAGGCCAGCATATTCTGCATGTTTCATTAAACAATACTGTGCTAATGAAAATTAAATCACTTTGGGAGAGCCCATGTCAAGCTTTCACAGAAGAATGCAGTGGGTGAATTCATCAAAAGTCCCATCTCCCTCTACTGTAAACCAAATCCTGAATTTGCCTGCTTAGATCAGGAAATTGTTTGTCTCATTTCCATCTGTTATCTCTATTTGATGAGGGTTTTTGCTGGGGCAATGTTTCTCCAAATACATCTGAGTGCCTTTGACAAGTCATCAAAATCCTGCAGATAAAACAGACTTTGTGTAAGTAGGAAAATAAAAAAGAGAGTGAAAAGGGGAAATATAGACTGTATATTCTTTAAAATTATTTATTACTTTCCAGAGAGACGCAAGAAGGGATTTCTGAGGAGCTCTCCTGAGAACTGCACTCTGCTATCAGATCTAGAGATAGCTCTCCACTCTGTTTTCAAAGGTGTGTTAGATCTGTTACTCTTGCAGCTTCATTTAAGTAATTTTTCCAAACTTTTTCAGCAAGGTTTGTTGTACAAGGTATTAATAGGGCAAGAGATCTAATTAAAAATCTGAAAATGTTTTCTCTTCATCTTTTTTGTCCATATATAGCAATCACTTCAGATTAGTTATTTGGTCTGTTTGAATGCAATTTAATTAATTTGAATTATGTATTTTCATAGAACAGTCCTTATATTAATAAAACTGTGTATACATGAGAATGCAGAACTGCATTTTGTGAAGAATTCTTAGATATGTTGTGTGTGTGTATATATATATATATATGTCTAAATTCACCTAGGAACATCTGAATTGCTTTTAATAAATATCAAATAAAGACACCTTTGTCATTTGAGAAAATGTCAGCTGTCTCACCCAATGTCTTGTCTTTCTTCACTTATCATATTACTCCCTGGAGCTGCTAGTGTAACTTGAAGATCTCTTACCACCAAAAACTAGACATACTGTCCTACTAATATAGTTTTGTTCATTTTGTGTTAGCTGTAGTCACTAATACTGTACTCAGTTTAGAGAAAAATAAATGTAAAAGAAATAATTAGATTCAAGAATCACATTAATAATGACTGGTCTGGTGATTGTGGAAGTCACAGTCTCTAAGGTCATATTTTGTCTAACTGGCCAGCTGGGCATCTGGCCTGGAATTTCTCTGCATATAATGCTGTGTAGAAACTAAGAACAAAATATTTACATCACAATGCAATATCTGATATTTAGAAAAAGTCTGAAAATCCTTAAGAGCTCAGTCACAGTGAATTTTCTTCTGTTTGATAAGTGACTATGTGCATTCCAGCTATGATTATAGTGCCTGTTGATGTGTCTATTCAGTGAAAGAATTTTAAGTTGAATTACCTCACAACCGACATGAATAAGATTGCACAGATGGTGTTTTCTTACATGTATCAATTGATGTGCATTAACAGGTTAAGCTACAGAAACTAAGTTTCTGACAAGTCTGAGACCCAAAACTCTGGGAAAGGGAAATATTAGGAAATATTTTGGTGATGCCTATAGAAATGTTTCATACTTATGTATTTTTTAATCCTTTTTAACCTTTTACTTATGCAGATGAAGGAATTTTAAAATTAGGCATTATCTTTGCCTGCTTGGAATTTGACTTGATAACAGAGTACCATCCACCTTGCTCTTTGGAACAGCTGAGTGGTCATCTAGCTACATAGACACCTTATGTTCTTGGAAGCAAGTTCTTAAATACAGTTTTGGTTTGTTTTGAACGGAGATACAGCTTTTAATTTTCAGTGTGATTTTTGTTCTAAGTCACTTCAGACCGCTTCAAAATAAATTATCTCAGGTGCAAGACATGTTCTTAATGAAGCAGCTTGCTATAATGAATCTTCTAGGGCTTCACTGCAAAGTCGTAAAAATAATACTAGAAAATTTTCATTTGCCTTTTGGCTGAAAATAAACTGTTATTGTCTAAATAAAAGTATATGTCACACTTCAAGTTCTCTTAACAGCTGCAATTTCTTTTATTTAAGCCACATAAAAACAAATGTTGAAGTGATTTGTTCTGCTGGAAACTACTACTGTTTACCTCAGTTTAAAGAGAGATATGGGATGAGAGTAAATTACAGTTAGTGCATTAAAACTGTGTTGTTGTAAGAGATGCACACAAGCAAAAAAAACTTTCCACTCCTTTTTTATCAGCTCTGACACTTATGGACCTTGCACTGAAACGAATCTACTCCCCAGTCTGGCAGAGAACTTTTACACTTGTTTTGTTGTGTTAGTTTTCTGCCAGGTTGGCAAGTTGAATAAACTCAAAGCAGAACTTATAAAACTCAAGGTCAAGGAAAATGAACAAGAATGAAGCAGAGGTGAAGGCCACTTTTTCTCTTTTGGCAGCTCTAATGTGTAATTTCACCTTCAATTAATGTAAAGGCATTTATAAATTGTATAATATTATTACTATGGAACCATAAATAGAAAGGAACTTCTCTGGACATTCAGTCATTACATTAGGTGAAAGAAAAATCAGCTGCAGAAAAAGGGTGTGATCCTTGCAGGAAGTCATCTAGAGGACAATTCTCTTGAGAAAGGTAATTCCTAGCAGAACATAGTGGCTGGTTCTCTGAGAAGATATCCGAATTTGTCTTCTTTCACAACTATGACAAATAATTTGCTATTTATTCTTTTATTGCTTCTGTTTAAAGAAAAATAATTAAAATAAAGTCAACAATAATAAATATTAATTGAAGTTCCATTAGATCAATGTATTAAATACAAAATGCATAGAATGCTCAAGTGCAAAGTGCAAGGTAGTGAGTTAATAAGGAATGGCATTTGGAGTTGCAACAGTGGAAAGGGAAGAAGTGAAGGAAGATATTTTCATGGTGCAGTGCTAATAGGGACTTATGATCTGTGGTCTATTCTCATTTATCTTTATTCTGATAACATACATAAGCTCATTCAATACCATCATCATGTAAGGAAGTAAATTGTTTAAACAGTTACGTAATTATAAGAATTCTAGGCTGAACTAAAGTGAAGGTCATGCTAATTTTAACACATAAAAAACCCAAAACTTATTAATATTTTTGGATACTGCAAAACCAGAGTAGGAAAGAGAGTGAAATATTTCTGTTTGTTCTGGCTGTTGGGAAGTTTTCTAGCTCCTTCTCTGTGAAGGCTTGGAAAGAGACCTTGAGCTGCCAGTATGGGAAAGGATGATTTCCAAGTATTCTTGGTGGGCCTAAGTGTAGCATGTATCTGAAGACAACATTCAAAGAATGGATGCCAGCGGTGCTAAACTGCAACTCTGCAGGATAGTGCTTTATAAACCCCGTGGGGTGATCAGACAGGGGATCAAAAGAATGGAGTTTTGTCCTGAAATTTGTTCACGTGAATAAAACCTAAGTGCACTAGTCACCCTGCAAAAAAATGCTACATCATCTGCATAATTTGTATAAAGAATAAGTCTGATTGCTGATTTACCTGATTAAAAAAACCTTTTAACACATGAGCCAAAGTAGGAGAAGCATATAGAACCCCATAGTAAGAGGAAGGTATATTCTTTATCATCTTCTGCACTAAGGAAGTAAAATTAGTAATAAACAGCTTGGACATGATGGCTCAAAATATTATTCATACTCATTTTTATATGGATATGATACCCACTTTTTATATAGTGCTGATTGGTAGAATAAGCAGACCTGTAACTGGTGGTAATGATTTGAAAAGATTTAGGATTCTGCATAGTTAGATGCTGAGAATGCATTTGAAAAATTAAAACAGGAAGGAAAAGACCAGTGAGAAATCTTCCTTCTTGCAACAGAAGGAAAGTATAATTTTCCTGTAGGTCTCCTTGTATATCCTGGGTCTAGTCCGCCCATACTTCAGACTCAAAATCATAGAATAAAAATGGTGTCATGAGGAGAATCCAATACATTGTAAATATAGTCATTTACAGCATTTGATTGTAAAGTATTGCTGAGATGCATGTAGACAATGCATCCAAATGGTTGGTTTTCCTAGTTCCTGGAAGCTTCTTCCTTTGCATCCTTTTCTTCTTATTTTGGAAGAAATAAAGGGAAAAAAAAAAAAAAAAAGCTGGACTTTTGTTTTTCAGCAATCTGGAAATGTAAAGCTTCTTACATTTAATGCTTAGCTATTGCATTAAAGATGATAATAATCACACACCCCCAAATATGTAGTAATATATTTATAATCTTTGGGATATACTTTCTCACTCAACTCAGTATACACTTGTTTATTCTCATGTACTAAGTCATTGAAATAGTTCTGAAACTAAACACCATATCTGGAGAAAATATGCATTTAAGTATATAGAAATATTTAATAAAGCCTTATCTAAATTATATTTAATGTGGAAAATATAGATGTTGCATTCACAATAAATGTATTTGTGAATTCCTACATAATCAATAAAGCACCACATTCATAATAAACTGAATTTTGTTTTAGAAAGGCACTTAAGTACAATCCAGATCAGTAATTTTTTTTGACACCTAGTGTGATTTCTCTACAAAAGACTACAAAAGCTGTGCCAGATTTTAATTTTTCAGCAATTCTTCATACCTATTCATAGGTATATCCATATCCATGGGAGTTTTTAGAAAGACATTTTTCCCTGTTCTTTACTGTAGAGTGGCCAAGGCTATGGGGTCATTAGCTTACCAGATTTTCCAAATCTTCCTCGACCCCTAAACTACTGGTGGAGGAGATGCTACTCAAACGACATAGGAATTAAAGTAATTTCAAGAAGCTTTTCCCATCTCAGTGACTACTAATTTTCCCTTTTTCTTCTGATGAAGAAAATCCAGTTTTCACCTAAAATTATCAACAAGGGACCACGTAGATTAAAGATGTTTTCAAGGCACTATAGGCAGGCTTTCTATCATTTTGAATTCATTTCTGTGTGAACAAAGCCTCAGGTAAACCTTGTTTATGAAAACCAAATGAACTGAATCCTAGAATGTTCATTCCACCCTAGTAATTAGAGCTGCTGATTAACACCTCACATTCACAGCACTTGCATAAACATAAACCTAAGCAACAGCAACAGAAAGTGTCATTAGGACAATCTTAAGAACAAGAAACCTGTCACCTGCTGCTGACACTGAAATTTGTTGATTGAGCTGAAATATGTTGCTGGCATATAATACTGCAAAGAAAGAAGTAGAGATATCTACCTCTCTGCAGCAGAAGTGAAATTAAAGTCACTGAGGTTCCAAGGAGGAACAGTAAAAGGGATTCTGAATTTGGGCCTAATTTTTCCCCTACACACCCTCTGTTCTTGCACAACTTACCTCTGAAGTAATAAAGTGTGAATGGATGACATTTTGTGAACTGCCTTTAGCCATTACACCTGAAAGCCCTCACTAGGAAAAAAGCCATAGAATTATATAGCTTGCCTTGTGCTTCATTACCTTTCCTCATCCCATAAGCTAGTTCCCTGTAAGAGGTAGGAGCACTGTAAAATCAGATCCTTAACTGTGTCTTCTTCAACATAGTAACAGAGAAGAGTTAGCTACATGTGCTGATGAACAGTGAATGTTCCAGAAAGTACAGTGGGAATGGAGGATAGGAAAAAGAGAATTAACTAAATTTATTTGGACTTCCTTGAGTGCAAATATGCCAGGTCTTGCAAGAAGAGAACTTATGAAACTAATATCTTCCTTTGGTAATTAAAAAAATACTTTTGGTCTGTTTTTCTGAGTCCAGCATGGCACAGCGCTTCAGTAGAGAACTCAGAATTGATTATATTAAGAAAATTAAAGTATATGTCATAGTTGTCTTATCCTGAATTGGCTTCTGAGAAAAATATGTTATCCAGATAAAATGAGAGCAAGGAAAAAACAAAGAAAAGAGGATGGAAAAAGACAGAGATTTAGTTGATGGTCCAAGAAGCATCCTAGTTATACTCAAGTAGAGAATGTTTCCATCAGAAGCATTGAGAAGTAGCTTAAGGTAAAAAAATTTGTTTATCTGAAAATGAGAAACTAGATGAACATACAGCACTAATCTCAGTGGCTGATCTCAGCACAGACTGGTAGACTTTGTAGATGTTAAGAGGCATCAGCTATATTTCAGTTAAAGAGACATAATAGGTTAATTCCCTCACGGTGATCTAACATCAGTAGAGGGGAAGAGGATGGATAAGAGATGGTTAACAGTGAGAAAGGCATTTCGTAAGTAGTCATTCGTGCGTGAGTTTTCTCCGTGTTTCCCAACTTCATTTCTAAGATCTTAAGCTTTGCATCATTAAACTTTTCAGATTTTAATGGAGGAACAATTCATATGTGAATATGTATTTTTAATCCTGCCTGTTTAAGAACTTGGTCAATGTCCTGAAGTGGATGTACCCTATGGGTTACCATGCTAGCTGCCCATTGCCAGAAATCCAGTTAATTAGCATGGGATTTTCACCAGTAGGGGGCAGGACCCATTTGCTATAGCTGGTTTTCTTGTGTTTATGATTTTTGAGTCAAAATATGATGCAAATGAGAGATAAATTTAATTTGTGAAATAGAAGGTTAGAAAACCAAATATATTTTGCATATAGTTAACTATGAATTATTTGCCACAATATATATCTACAATAATGAAAAGTCATAGTAAATCTACATTTTAATTTTAATTCAAGATTATTAAAGTCCTTACTAAAAGGAAAATTCTTTGGAGATTTTTGCTCATCAGAAATGAGGTCACCGCTGAAGTAGCATATACATTTTTTTCTATTAAAAATATCAAGGTTTATTAAAATAAAAAGACAACTTAGTATGTTTTTGTATATTATTAGATAGATATTATTATACTTACATTGAAAATAGTTAAATAAAAAGAAAAAATTGCTCAGAGGGCAGAAAAATATGGAGTACAGAGATCAAAACAAGAGTCAGGAGTTCCAGTGGTTAAATTTGTAAACACTAAGTTAGTTCCTTTCCAAATTTTTAAAGCATTGTTTGAAGGATGTTTTTAATGTATAAAGTCTTAAATAACGCCTTTTAATATTGTCTATTTTGGAAGTAGATGTAAGAATGTTTTTAACCATTTGGCGACTTATTTTTTTAAATAAATTTCTTGTATTCTTAATTTTTTTTTGTAAACCTAAACTAAGTCTTCTACCAAATTTATTATTTCAGTATTAATCAAATAGCTAAGGCAACTCCAGTCAGCAAAGGGTAGATGCATTATAGTAAGGGTAAATATTATGGAATATATACTTTTCCTTTGAGAAAGAAAGTATAGAATAGCTAAAATCTCCAAGAAGGCAGAATGTTACGTAAAATAATACTGTTAAATATACCAAAGATTTACTCTTAGTGTATGCTGCTTGCATAAAATGCCTAATATTTCACTAAACTTTAATAAGCCCCTGTAGTATAATTACACTAACCAGATGTGTATTAAATCTAGCAGAAACAAAAAGAAAGAATGAAATAAAGGAGGAAAATATTTCACAGAGCTTAGCACAAACTAACTCCTTTTATCTCTTGCAAGTCATAATTTTTTTGCAAGCTTCTTGAATGTTGCCAGGTAAATGCTATTCCTTTAAATGCATCTGGTTTTACACAATCATGGACATTTTGATGGAACTTCTGACAAAGTTAAGAAATGGATGCACTTCTTGTCCACAGAGCCTTTTCCAAACCATATCTGAAATAGTAATGAATGCGTTGCTCCAATAATATTGACTCAATCAGATCATATGTTAAAACATTTCCAGACATATTGATAAATTCATTGATTCTTCCCATTCTTTTGGTCACTGGACTATAGAAAAAGGGATCACTAGCCATTTGACCTCCATTGTGTATTAAATAAACACCAGATGGTAAGGATTCATTCAGTAAATCTATTCTTTCTTCTTCATAGTCATGTTCACACTGTTGCTTCCCACTGAGTCTTTATCTTTATTTGTCATGGTGCCAAAGCTGTCTCTATAGCACCTTTCATGCATCACAGCTTTCAAATATTGTCCCATTAGTTTCATTTTGTTTCTATCATAAATAATCTACTACTTTCTCATACACTCTTTCATTACCTAATAATGCTCAGTCTTTGTACAAAAGGGTAAGTATTTAAAGGTTAGTGAGTACAGTTTACCCATTAGTATAAAGTCTGTGTGACACTTTATTAGAGAAAAATGTAAGCTACAGGTAATAATTATGCATTCTATGAAACATTCATACTTTCAATAACTAGGAATATTATTTTTGTTATTATTATTTTGAATGACCTTCCTTTTTAAACATATTACTGTCTAGGAGTTGATGACATGAAATTTCAATTACAAACAGTTAGGTGGCTGGAATTTAATAATTTTGAATATCTTTCCCCTGGACTCTCTTGTGGAAATAAACTTAAGGAGGATTTAAAATATCATGGTGAGGCATTATGTGGATACAGATTAAGATTTCTATATGAACCATAGCTGAAAATCAAAATTTGGTTCTGAATCACTACTAATTCAAATAGGTGGGGGAAGAAACCCCACAGCAATATTATTCAACTTTGTGCACAGAAATCTACAGTCTACCCTTGTAAAAAATGATGTACACCATTTTTCATCCCTAACTATACTCAAGGGTAATAGGAGATCATTCTAATTTATCACATCAGATATGTTGCTGATTGAAAAAAGTACCTTATACAAATGTCTTGTCAACATATTACTGGAAAAAGAGAATACAATCAAAATTTGGTAGTCATCTAAAGTAAAAGAGCATAATCCTTTTGTACAAAACATGGTATTTGAAATAGTCTTGTGTGGGAATTTAAATTGACAAAATTTACCACCCTTTTAGGGTTTGGGGTTTTTTTGGTGGGTTGTTTGTTGGCAGGTCTTGTTTGTATTTTTACTTTTGTCTTTTAAATTTAGATGGTGAAGTGCAGGTACACCGGAAAGGAGAAAACTTATAAGGAAAACCTTCTGACTCAGTGGCTTTCTCATAATAGTCAACAAAAGAGACTGTTTTAATATCCCTGAGCACAAAGAAACAGTAATACTTCAAAGAGTTTTGATGATTCCTGGATCTCAGAGTGTATTTTGTCAATGGTAGCATAGCATTTTCCAAATACAAAGCAATGGTAGCATATCATTCTGTATGCAGGTAGCATACCATTTTCCAAATACATATTAAAGACAATAAATATTCCCCTGTCCCACTACTAACACATCTTTTTGCATTAAGAAGCTGAGTCTTACATGAAAGTTTGTTCTGTAACAACTGAAACAGAAAAACAATTTGTGAATTCAAAAAAGAAGGGGTGGTTTATGGGAGTTTGTTATTATTTTCCTTCTCCTATTCTTATCTTTCCCTTTGTACTCCAGGAGTGTGAGGACACTCCAAGAAGGAAGAAGGAGAAATGGGCAGACTCTACAGATTATACTTTCCTTGGTTCACAAGGCTGTAATGTTCAAAATACAAATTAAATTCAAAATGCATTTCCTAATCATCACTCATTTCTCTATTGCTTGTTCAGAATATTTTCTGGATTAATCCAAAGTAGAAACTACATGTCTTTTGTGTTTTTGATGAAAATCTGACTAGAGAGGCCCCTTGGTTTTGTTCTTTTCCGTGGCTTCAACACTGAGCTAGCAATGCATCAGCTCTATCAGTTGTTTTTTATGTCCTTTGTGACAATTACTATTTCTAATTTGTTTGGTCCTAGGAGAATTTTAGTGATTTTACTTACATTTTATTTTAAAATTTCCAAAAAGATGATTTATCCTGTGGAAAGTTTCTTCTGGATGACATTTAAGTTAAGCACCTGACTCAAATGCAACACAAAATTCATATTTCAAGTTACCTTCCTGTAGTTACAACAATTGGAAATCATATTACTTGGTCAAGGTTATTTTGTCTTCCTAGGCTTCAAAGCAAAAATATTTGGTGGAGGAGGAATGATGTCACTTTAAACCTGCTATTTAGCTCTAAAAACTGAAAAAGGCAGTGTAACCCCCTCATGCATAAATATACCACCTTAAGTTTATATTTCACTACTTTTTAAAAGTACTGGAGAATATGCCACAATATGTCTTGTTCTAGCAGCTGAAAAATTATGCTATGACTAAAATGACATCATTCTGCCTCCCACAGAATGTTTTGGCTCTGAGAGCTCAAGGAGCGATGAAATTAACATAAAATGTCACTGTCACACAGAGAGGAAGAAAAAATATTAACAACTTCTGTATTTCTCTTAGAGATCTGAGTAGGAGGTCACCTTATAGCATGTCACAAGTATTTGAGAATGAAATAGACCCTTTTGCTGAGGGTCAGTATAACAAGTATTGTTGAAATTTTCCAAATAAGGCTTACCATAAATCAAAACTGTCTGTAGGATTTCTGTTTCTTCCACTAGGATTTGCTCCAAAGGACTCTTTTATTTATTAAGATTTGCTAATTTGTGAATTGTTCCTAGTTTAGAATGACTGGTGGAACTCTAAATCAAGATAATGAGCTTAGTTCTCGCAATCCTTCCTCACTATTATTTGTACAATTTTATCTTAATATTATAGAAAAATGATGCTCCTGTTGTAGTAAGCTATTCTGTGCTCTAATAGCAAGACATTCACCCTTAAGAAGTTTAAAATTCTGATATCCAAAAGGGACATGGGGAGCTGGAAAGAAAGCCAGGCAGCAACCAGACGGGTGACAGAGCAAAGTAGCAAATTGAACAAAGCTTACCAAAAAAAGATTGAGGTCTCACCTCACAGTATTTAATCAGTGTGAAAAAGAAATGTTTCTGTGGATATCACAGTAGACTTGTGACTTAAGAGTCAATGCCCCTTTTCTTTTAAATTTTAACAGAATTTCCTATGAATAAAATTGATGTGCAAATTTTTATGCAAATCTTGAGGCTGTTTAACATCAAGTAAAGGGTAGTCTAGGTGTTGAGCAAACTTAGTAAGCAGGAAGGTTTAATGTGGAAATCAAAAGGTCTGTTTTGATCATGCTTATTTAGAGTGGCAGCTACATATTTGTAAGAGATCAGAAAGGTAGGTCACAATGCTGGATGTGGGTAGGTGTTTAGTCAACAGCTAGGATTGTGAGATCCTGACATAAGGACCGAGGTGCAGCGAGTACAAAACTGCTGATCAAGGGCAGTGTAGTAGAAGCAATATACTGAAACAGGGGGATTAGAACGGCAGGAGGCACCCAAGAAATTTTCTGAAGGGATGGTGGGAAATAAGAAGACAATATCCAGTGAAGGAAAGCAGCAATAGGAAAAGTTTTTAATATCTTCTAAAACAACACAGCACTGTAATATAAAACAGAACTGTGCTGCATCTAGAATAAAAACCTTGCAGAGTAGTACATAAGGCAATACCCAGGGAATTCTTGACAATATGGTTCTTACTGTATTTTTCTTGTCTAGGTAGCACTCAAAGGAACAATATTAGCCACGAAGATCAGTATAATATTGACTTGGATTGGTTTCCTCAGATTTTTACCTGCTGTTTATAGAGAATTAGAGCAATTAACAAAATTAAGAATTACAAATAAGACTGCTTATATTTGATTTACATTATTGATAAATATTGTAGGAAAACAGAAAACACAACACAAATAGCAGATTCTTTTTAAATAATCATCTCTAGTCTAAAATTCAAATTTGCTAGAAAATGTCATGTTTCACTTCTTTGGTACAACTTTGTCCTTTTTTGATTTTAATCATTGGGGAATAAGATAAATATTTCCATTATAACTTCTGAGGTTTTTTTTCCCCTGCTGCTGCTAAGGATAACAATGCTTTTTTATGGGACTAAATAACTATGAAACTATGGTAGTGTCCAAATTCATGAGATATGTACATTTTATTGCATATGTATAGAAAAGTTTCATTACTTATTTAAGGTCTTCTGAAACTAGGCAGAAAAGGAACCAGAAAAGAAGGAGAACCAGAGGTAGATTTAAAGCTCCCCCTCACCCCACCCCACACACAACCTCCAGTATGTGAAGAAATTACAGTAAAGGTTCAAGGGTTTGCATAGGTCATCTGAGTGAGCAAATTCAATGGCATTAAAACAGCATTTTAACCTTCCCAAAAGAATTTTCTTGGCAGCAATATTATGGCTAATAATAAAGGATGAATAAAATATAGATAAAAGGTGTCGCTGAGAAGAGCAGCATGATTTATTCAGGTATGCATAATGTATAGGGAGTTTCAGACACTTTCTGAGGGTTAAGTACATGGTAAGAAAGCTGAAATCTTGTGGGAGGAAGCCAGAGTTTGAGTATCAAGAATTTGATGGAAATCACAGTTACACTGAGAACTCTATGACAAAACCAACGAAGAGAAGAGATAACAAAGAGAGGATAGAGAAAAACTAAGTTTTGCAAGAGGAAGTTGACCCAGCAACTGATTCCTAAAATTGCTCATAAAAGAGTTCTAATGTACTCTTTAATTATTTAGCAATTCTGTAATTCTTTAGTAGCATAAGCAAGAGGTGACTTGTGACATGTGACTTCAGCTGAGAAAATAACAATCTTCCTTGCTGTATATCTATAGCAACAGTTGAAGGATAAATGCAAGCCCAGGGCATTGAGAAGCAGCTGAAGAACATTCATTTCAACTTGAGCCTGAAGATCTTCTAAGCAGCAATAGCTTTTGACATAGAGAGAGAGATATGATGGGAGCCCTATTATTTACAAATTATTTTGGTAATACTCTAGATTAAGTTGAAATTTTGTTGCTGAGTATGCAGTTTAAAAGCAATATGGTGATAACTTTCAAGACATTAATTATGAAGTTTTGCATCTACCGAATATTTAAAGCTGTGCTTTTACTGAAAAGAGCATCTTGGACATGATTAAGTTATTGGGATGTGCTCACTGCCTGAAGATGATGATGTTTAACTAAGAGGTAAGGAGCAGCCTGTGCCCAGAAGAAGTCCCCCTGTTTGAATTTCAGCTGTAATTATCACATGACTGAGTCTTGCAGCAACAATACAGTTTGTCAGCTCATGCCACAGATCATGTCTCTCAGGAACAGACATTTTTTTATTTCCTGTTTTACATTTAGTATGATGAAATAGTTCCACTAGGAGAAAATGGAGAAGCAAATACGGACAATATATAGGCTTTCGGAGATTACTTACTGATAGTATCTGATAAATTATGGCTCTCAGCAAATGAGGAAGATGGAGCATTCTCCAGAGCAATGCACTTTAGTGAAACTTAGTATGCTGGTCTTAGAAATGTCAGTTTCTCTGACACACAAGTGTAATGAATTTTCTGAAAACTGACAAAAAGTAAGAGGAAAGCGAATTCTTAGCTGTAGAAGAGGAAAATTTGTCTTTAAAAATTGGGCAAATCTTCATTTCCATATCCATTATTAACCTTCTCCAACATGATTCATATTCACAAATATGCATACATTATTAAGGCATTCACAGTTGGCCAGACCCTGAGTTCCTTCATGCAAATATTTCATTAATTTTTAATCAGCTAAAGAAGAGGGAATCTTTTTTTTGATTGTGACGGATTAGAATCTGATCTTGTTTTATATAGTACTAACAGATATATTCACTATATATTGGTCTTCTAGTGAAGTTTTGTCTTACATTTCAAATTGAAATGTTTTAAACTTTTGTGAACTGTTATCATCAGTCTGATGTACAATATAGTAGAGCTCAGACCAACATTGTGAGACTGAGAGAGCTTAATCCTACAAGTTTAAGATGCCAATCAAGGACCAAGTTAGGCATTGCTTTGCAGCAAACAGCAAGTTTCTGTTAAGGAATTTAACCAAGTCTTCAGAGTCTGGCTCCATATTTATCTTTGAATATTGTAAATGAGGTAGATACTCAGCACACAGACTTAAAATCTGTATTGTCAGCATTTGAGATAGGACTGCTCCACATAATCGTTATGCATTGGTACTAGGTATTATAATTGCAGCTGCATTCAGAGTGTAATAAATTCAAGCGTTATTCAGATGTTTGTGTATTTTACATATTCTGTGATATAGACCTACATTCTAAGTGTTAATAACCCTCTTACATGGTTTGCCTCACAGACAGATTTGTCTTAGTATGCTATACTTGAAAGAACAGCATTAAGGAAGCCTTTCTTTTCAGTTCCTGATTGCGATTGCAAGCATATCAAATTTATTCCCTTGTAATCGGGATCATTTTCCAGAAGCTTTGAGAACTGTATGCAGTAGTTTGTTAGAGAGCTCACAGAAACCCTATACTGACAGACCAAAAAGCCATTCGACTGTCGCTTTATGTCATTAACAATTTCTAAACCCATTACAGATGGGATGGACTGATTAGAACTGAGGAGGGAGGATCTCTTTCCCAGCCAGAAATATCCCCTGAGACTTCTCCTGCCTGTGAAGTTTCTAATGATTGATGGGAAAAAAAATACGACTGCCTGCCCCATAGTTGCCACAGACTTTATTTAGGAAAAAAGGTTATTAATATTTGGTGATCTGCTTGCATTGGATGTCTTTAGAAGATAAATATCACCTGGATATTTTTGTTTTAAAAGCTAGTGAAATAAAAAGCAAGCTCTACATTCTGATTGCTCAGTTAGTTCCTTACATTTCAATATTCGCTTTTTATATCTTCCTTGTCATTTGTATAAATGGTGTTAAAAGACAAAATTGTTTATCTTCTACCCCCCACACCTCCCTTCCATTCTGATGTTTTATTTCTGTAAATGAAAGCTACAGCTGGAATATTGTTTTACTACAAATCTCACACCAGCACTGTTGGTTGTGAGGTGACACCAGAGATTCTTATCTGTAGTCTGGGTTGGAAATATTAAACATTCTCACATTGTGCAAAGTGTTGAGGATGAACATCAGTGCAGTGAGGTGCATCCAGCACTTCTGTGTTTCCCACCTGATTCTTGAAATATGGCTCCTTTAAAAGGCTAATATTTGCTTTGAATAGAAATGAAAATATTCAAGCACTAACATGTACTGGAAATATTACTGAACTCTGTGTCCCCCTGAGTTCTTTTCTGAAGAGAAAATTTAAGGGGCGAGAAAGAATGAGAGTTATTCAAATGAAAAGAAAGAAAATGTGTTATTCCTGCCAAAAGTATCTGCAGCACTTTTAGGAGAGGAGAATTTCCAGTTAATCCAAGTGATTAGTTTTCTTTGAGCTGACATAACATTTTATCAAATTTAAAAATAACAAACTAAAAAGAGAAGCAAAATTACATTTCTCAATGGCGATTTTATTGTTTTATCTGATTTTTGTACTTATAAAAATTTTTACAAGGAAAAGATTAAATGGATTCAAGACCAGCCTAACCACTTAATCAATAAATCTGCACTGTTTGTTATGGAAACGTCAGCATGATGTGAACAAAGGGAGTGACGGTAAACTAATGGTTGTGCTAAAATTATATACATATAATGTAGGAACTAAAGTTGGCTCACTGGTCTAATTCTACTGAGTAATGCTGTAGCATCCTGCATGAATCAGATCTTACAAGTCAAAAGGCAATACTAATGCAACTGTCATAGACAAAACACCTGCATGCTCTGCAAATGCCCGACACAGGTGAGATTATTTATTTCATTATATGCTAAAATAAGATGGTCCAGAAAGAGGCCAGAGGGGAAAGAGAGACCTAGGAATCAGTCCAGAAATACCATAGCTTTACTTATGATACTGCTAGGAAATGGCTGCCTGAAAGAGAATAATGAAGACTGGGTAAGAGGAGTCTGGTTGGGATATGTAATTTTATTGCTACAAAAACAATCAATGAAATAAAAGTATTCCATAGTGTTTTCTTCATGTTTTTGTGTGCTTTTGTTTCTGATTTTCTTTCATTCACTATTTGCATTGTTTAAAAGACCTGATAATGGAACTATAGATTTGCCTTACCATATCCCTCCTGTTACACACGTTCTAACATTGGTACCTCACCCAAATTATCCAAATAGTAACAGTGTTTTCAAAGTTGGGTCAGCTGAGAACTGCTAGGAATACAAAGAAAGTCATTCTAATGCTATACCCAGCATGAGAAGTCTTCTATCAGAATTTTTTCCTGATATATGAGATACAATGATATATAGGTAGGTATATGTAATGATTGAAGTCTCAAAGGCTGTGGCATTGGGGAAAGTAAACACCTAATACATAACTAGTTTTGAGCAATTAAATTCAAACAGGACTTTCACCAAAAGGGAAAAAAAAATTAATTGTAAATTTTAATACAGACTGTAAGTCTACACAAAAAATTTTTTGTTCTAAGTTATACTGCAAAATTATTTTGAGGAGAAACACAACACAATTTAAAGTTTACATTCTGTGATTTCTAAGCTAGTCTTGTAAAAATCCAGTCACGTGTTAGTTTTGGGCATATTTTTTTTTAAAAAATGAATGGATCCATTGCTATGGGAAGTGTTCAATTTTGAAGTGTTGATCAGCCATGACCAAGTTTAATTCAGCGGAAGGAGCAGGCACTTAAAACCATTGAAATTAAATTTGGCAGACAATAGAATTTGCATTCAACGTTTTTGATGATGTAAATCTGAGCTCAGCAAATGCAGATGCTTGTCCATGAAAATCATTTCCCTCCTTTAGTGACTTCCTCATCCCCTGAGCTTTACCATCCTGTACCACAAATCTCATTGTGATTAATGTTCCTGGGTGGGTGGAAGGGTTCAATTTGTACTTCACACTAGTATCAATACTGCTGTTTGAACATGCTTTTGTCAGCTTAATAGTTTTGTTTTCATAAACAGTTGGTGCCATAATACTACAATTGGTCCTGCTGAATTTGTCCATGTATACTGAGAATTCTTCAAGCATATTGAACAGTGAAGCAAAGGAGAGCTGCAATAGTAGATAGATCTTTTCTAACCTTAGGAAAAGTAATGTCTAAAAAAATAATTTTTAAAAATTACTGTACAGTCAATTTCTGTCTTCCAATTTAACTTCAGAAGTATACCTTTCAAAGAGGTACTTACTGTATGTACTCATTAATGTATATAGAAGAGCTATCAAAGACAACAAAAAGAATATATATGGTAAGTTAGTCTTTTGATATTGTCACAAATCCATCCATGCCTGTTGTTCTGTTACAAACACGTGAGAATGTTTCAAGAAAAATGGTTGAAACTTATAAATTAAAGGTTCCTCAATATTGCATCTGGCTTTAACATCTAATTAACATTTTAAAGGCTACAGTTTAATTTAAATGAATGGCAGGCCTTTGACTGCACAAGACAGCTCATGAACATGATTACAACAAAGTAATTTCCTTTTGTCAGATACAGACTTTCAGTAATAGTGTTCTCTTAGCTTAATAAAGTTAAGCACCACTTACAATCGGCACTTCATTTTGCTTCTTTCTATTATATAGAATGGTGGTTGTTCAGTTCTTATAGCAGCCATCTGCGTAGGTGTTCATTTGTACTCTCCTGCTGTGTGGGTACTCTGTCTAATTCCCAAGCTTCTAGCTTTATAATAGTTTCACAAAATGCTGTTTGAATTTTTATAAGCCAGTTTTCATTATCATTAGTTGAATGTTCCAAAGCTTTATACTGCCCAATATGGTTCTATTTTGACTCATGTTTGTATGCATTGATAATGTCTCTGTGCTGTAATTTTAGTGTTACAATATCCACTGGAAAAACTTGTTGTATAAGAAAGTTGAAAGTTATAATAAATTATAAGGCTGTAATTTATTCTATAATCTTCCTTTTCCCCTTCAAATTAAAAAAAAATTACAGATATATTTCAAAATCATTATACAATTTTCATTTAGAAGTTTGAATCCTTTTCAAAGCAGTTGCAAAATTTGTGGAAGTTAAAGATATCCTAATGGGTAATGCATAATCTAATAAATTGAAACATTCTGACACAGGCTTGTCACTGTCTAAGACCCCTTGTTGCTGTGAGTTCCTGTAGTTCAGCCTCAGACAAAAGAGAAGGATGTGACGGAATGGTATTCTGTCATTTTTTTCTGTATTACTTTGCCCTCCTCTCTCAAGTGAATTCAGCCATTATTACCCCTTTGCTTAGAGCCTGTTAGAGCACTCCACAATAGAAGGTCCCCCTTGTGTTCCTCAAACATGTCGGGTTCCCTTGGAGAGGCGTATTTGGAAGAGCAATTAAGCATTGTTCCTTGCAGAAGAAAGCAAGACATCTAATAGTATTCTATACTTACATGAGGCCCTCCTTCTCAGGATCCCAGAACCTTTTAGAACTATTCATTGAATTTATAACCTAACTAAAGCATGTACTTTCCATATGTATATTATAGCTATGGTGAGGATGATTAAACAGAGTCCTGCAAGGAAAAATCAGAGTTATATGTTACGTGAATTTTCTTCATAAAAAACACAAGTAAGTGGCAGAAATGGAGAGCAGTCATCATAATTCTTGATATTTTTCTGTAGTTTAAGATTCAGGCATTTGGAAGAAGGAATCATATTTTGCCTTACTTTATTCACTGTTGAGGGAAGAGTCGTTTTAAGATATATTACTGTATAAAAATGTACAATAGCCTTTTAAAACTTCTACTTGAAATACTTATAAAATCAAGAAAAATCAGAAGTAAAACACTCTTTTCCTCTGTAGCTATAGATTAGCCATCTAACAGTTTAATTTTCCCACCCTGTATTAATGGAATGATTAACAAAAATGTCATCCCTAAACAAGGCAAAAATACCTTCAGAAGTATTCAGGAATTTTTCTTATTTTTAATTTTTTTTCTTTTAAACTATTTATTAAATATTAATGATTTTTCCTAGTCTAAAGTTTGAAACAAAAACATGTCTAGCTTAAAATTATTTTTTAAAAAATTAAAAAAATTGTACAATAAGTTCCTAAGTACTTGTCAGAAACATTTTGAAAAAATAATCTAAATTATTAAATGTCTTGTCCTTTGACTATCTCAGGCAAAAATTTCCTTATTTGCAGTGCAAAAAACTTGTACTTCCAACAGATTCAAAATAACTCCCCAGAACTCAAGGTGGTATTGCTAATAGAAGAAGAATTTCCTTTGTCAGATGGCAAGACTATATAAGGCTGAAAAATCTTTTGGAGCTAGGGTCTGAGCTTTTCTCATGAATGCCCCAACTTCAGCTGAGGAATTATTTTATCAACCATTATGTACTGTGCATCTGAAAAAAGTAGTGGGATCAGAAGAAATAAAGTTGTCTGGATTAACCTGGATGGAAAAAATACTTCTTCATCCTTCTTAGTAACTCATTCTGTAACCATAGCATAAATTCCCTTGAACAGGAACTCCTAAATGCTTTAATGCTGCATATCAATTGCTGCTACAGAATGGTGCTTAATTTTTTTTTCACATTTTCAGAACTTTAAAATTGCTTTTCTTAAAATCCATGGTAAAAATTCCAATCCAATTAGGTCAGGGAGAGTTCATCACTGCAGTCAAAATTTCACTTTGTGTTCTTTATTTAAATATCTGAACATCAGGGAATCCTCAACTTTGCCTCTGGCAATGGGCACTATGCAGTTTATTCTGAGGTAAGAGGTCCTGTTCAGACTGACTCTCCAATGTCCTGTTTTTCATCAAGTGCAAAGGATTGTAAGAATTTCTGTAAGTCAGTGTAAGATTTTTTTTCTTTAGTTCTGGATTCAGTACATGCTCACTAATATAAAAAACCCTGCATGAGCCTGAGCCTAATTAATTCAACGATCTGCAAACTCCATGAATCTTATCATGGCAACAGCAACAGACGATGCTTCTTAAATTTACATGCTCTAGAGTGCACTTAATAGGATCAGAACAGTCATAGGGAAGAATACTCAGTTAAGGAATTTGGTTCTACTAGTAACTGATTTGAGTGTGTTTCTTTCCATTTGCAGACAGCATGGTCAGAAAAAGAATATTTTCTTACTGAGCTCTAGATTTGTCCTGAAATATGTACAAGATTATCACACAAATAAGAAGAGGCTTCACGGAGGAGGAATCATAGCTTTAATGCTGTTAAGGCTGGGGTTTTGCACAAGACAATTTATGTAAATAGCTTCAGGAAGAATGATGGACACTTTGAAAATTTGTGTGGAACTGTGTATTACAGAAATCCAAATGCCTTGAGATACAGTGAAAAACCCAGAGGTCTTTGTGAACTATTTTATGATTCAACTGAATTTTTATTTCGGTCCTTCTAATTAATTCTTAAGGTTTAGTTCATAATAAGAAAGCAAGATATGCTTTTTATTTATTTTTTCACTGTTATCTGAAAAGGACTAGGACTGCATCCAAATTTTAAAGTACCAATGAACCAAATATACTTTTTTATCTTAGAATCAACTCACAAAAAGTGCAGATGGCACCACCAATAAATGACTGTCATGGACCAAGATCTTTTCTATGCAAATGACTAATGCATCACTACAATTCTGTCAGAGCAACAGAAAGAGGCTGCCAAAAAAAAATCATATCATAATCAGTGAGTGTTCCTGATTGTTCACTGTTTGTAGCACATATGGATCCTCTGAAATACAGAACACCTACCTAAAAGAAATACTCAAATCATTATGCATCATGAACTTTTGCATGTGTTTAGAATGTTTTAAGGAAACTATTTGGTCTACAATAAACAGACATATTTCCCCAGTGTCAATACAGCAATAGCTGTGTTAGAAAAAAGAAACAACAAAAACACACACACACACACAAAAACCACACGAAAAAACAAACACACAACACATTACAATCTATGCTTTAATTTACAAAGCAATAACCATGACACAGTTGGAAACTGAGCTGTCTCAAGCTTTTCCCATTGACTCCTTGAAATGTATCTATACTATGAAAAGTAGATACATAATAAACATATGGGGAACAGGAAGGCAGAAGACTCTATCAATAAAACTTTTTATTGAATTGTATTGGCTGACTTCTAACAGTCTGGTGTCCAGCAGGAGAGATGGCCAGACACCAATGTTTTTACAATAATCAAAAATACATCATTTTGCATAAAACACAAAAGTTCAATAGAGACAAGGTATCAAGAAACTGCATGTAGAGCAAACCAACTCAAAGGGAAATAAAGTCACAGAATCTTTGAAAGGTGATGAGAATGAAATAAGAGAAAAATCTAGTTCTGTTGAAAACCACAGACAGATTTGGAAAAGGTTCAATGCAAAGATTGGATAAAATTAGATTATTTCTTGAACACTCCTTTAAAATGGAAATACATGCTTAAATCATTTTTTTCTGTGAGGCCGTGTAGCGCTGTGAGAAGAGCTTGACACTGTTCCTTTCAAACTGGCACACTTGCAAAATAGGTGGATATGAATGGGGAATGAGTTCAGAGACTCTCTCTAACATTAAAACTCTATTGCAAATATTGTACTCCAGAAAAAAATTTCAGGCAAAAAAGGAGCTGCTTGCTTATGCAAGGTTACAGGTTTAAGAAGGAAGCATCTACAGCTGGAAGAATTCACATACCTCAAGAGTCGAAATAAGTTTACTGTACATTAGGTGCCCTCTTGTAACAAAGAGCATTGCCCTCTTAATTGTGTTATAATTTGAGTCATCTGAAGATTTCTGTCATTAAGGACTTTTTAGTCAGCCAGGCCTCTGAAGTGGAAGAGATTTTAAAGCTAGGTTAGACTCCTACCATTGTTTTGTCTAATGTAACCTACTTAGCTCACAGCACACTCTTAAAAAAGTTATCCCAACTTTCTTCAAAGATTTGAAATTATAAAGAGGTTCTTTGTTCCATGTTGTCATGGTCAATGTGTATTTTATATCTTGTCTGAATATGTCTAGTTTTTCATTTTTCTGAAATGAAATTTCATATGTGAGTCATGCCGAATTTTGTTTTGTTAGAGTAAAACATCACCTATATTTTTTTCACTTTATATATTTCTACACTCTTAAAAAATCTCTTTTTAATCTGCTTTTAAATAATCAAACCAGATTTAGCAACTCACATCCTGATGGAGGATGCTTCTGTAGTTCAACCTGTTCTGCTGCTTGAATTTTTGCCTTCAATAAATTTATAAAAAATGAATCCCTGCAAATTGTGTTCTACTTATGCCTTAACTATTTCCATGTAATGAAATGGCCTTTGTATACTCAATATAGCAGTATGTATCTATTCTGAGATGGTCAGGGTTCCCCTGACAGCTAAAGGAGAAGGAAAAGCAATCTTACAATGTTATTCATACTATTTTAAAACAGATGGTTCACCCTTTGGAATATTTGTATCTCTCTTAACTATACAGGAAGCCAGACTGCTTGATAGAAATCTACCTTTCAGGCAGCTGCAGTAGGTGAAAAGGTTCCCGAGTACATGCTGAGTTGTTTCCAGTCCTTCACATGAGACTTGAACTGACAAGATAAGTCCTATAGATGTAGGAGATGGGGAAAGGCCCATTTTTGAGACTTCAGTTTTAACCACTTTGTAGGTTTGGCACCTAAGTAATTCTTCATACTCCAAGCAATTTGTATTTAAGAAGCTGGGGCACTTGACTCAAGAACACACGTTTTCAAATTTTGTGACCCTATTTCTTCCAGGAGATATGCAAAGTAATTGTTCAAAGCCTTCACAACATACATTTATCCCTCAATCTTTTCATAGCTTAGTTTGCCACCAGGAAAACAGTAATTTTCCTGTTGTTTCTTCCATTTCTTGTAAAGCTGTATTCTTTCACTTAGTATAGAATCTGTTTTGAGCTATGGTCATGTCTCTGCTCTGTTTCTGTGGCACCTGTAGTTTGTGGTCTGTAGATAACATTACAATGCAAATAATTCCCATCTATAGTCCTTGTCTTTTCTGACTTTGACATTCACTTTTTTTACCTCATCTAGTGCAAAATAACAACAATTGTTTTTTGATCAAAGCAACCTGCTTACCCAAATTTCTTAATAATGTTCCTCTGTATATGCAAGTGCATGGGTTGCATTAATATCAGCTTCTTTGAGTAGATGAGCAAAACAGCACTCAAAAGTTCTGCTCTGGCCATGCCTTGCACTCAGTTGCATTACCCAGTTCCTCTTTCACCATATTTCATTGGCAGAGCTGCACCTGTGCATTGTTAATTTTACTCATCAATCTGAAAACTTCCCTGTAGGATAGATTTTGGTCTTTATGGAAATGAGAAAAGTAAATTTTGCTCAGAGTCCTGGCAACCAGGTTTAATTGTCAAAGTTCTCAAGTAAGCAAGGGTGAGATCAGAGTGGATCTGTAATCTTTCAGGGCATTGTGATAGACAAAAAAAAAAGTAAACCCAAAATATTTCTAGCATAACCAGTGCTGAATGCTTTAATTTCTTAAAAATTAATCTGGAAAGATTCCCAGATCATACATCTGTCATGTTAATTTACAGAGGCTGAAGTCTGAGAAAGAAGCACTGAAGAAAATTATTGTTTCTCTTTAGCAGTATCACCTCCCACCCTGCTCCCCTCCTCCTCCTTCCCCCCGCCGCAGGTTTCCTGGTTACCTGGCAAGTCTAATCATGAATACCTGTATTCTAGATAGAATTTGCTGTATGCTGATAGGAGCTATCATCTGTCCACCTGCCCAACATTTTTCTTACGCATTGTCTAAAATCTCGTGGGCCGATATTTGTAGTTAGAATCTGTGGTAAAGAAACAGGAGTTGTGTATAACCCACACTACAACCTTGGTTATTCCTTTTAATGTGTCTGCTATAGTTTTGGGCTTTTTTTCTTTCATTTAAAATGCAGCTGTGATACAGTAAATGAAAAGTCATCCTCAGTCATCTTGAAATCACCATGATTCAGCTTTGATCTCATTTTCACAGGTTCTATGTCAAATATGAGCTGTTCTTCTGGCTTCTTCTGTAGCCAGAATCAGACATGTAGTTTTAGATACATAAATATCCTTCTTGTCCACAGAAGCTACTGGAAGGTTTTTTCCTTCGATCAATATTCGATCTGGTTTGTGACAATTTAGTACAAAAAGAATTATTCATTTTTCAGTTTGCAGACATTTTTGTTTTAGACACAAATTTATATTTAGAAAAGAGGTGGTAGCTATTGAGATAGATGTAATAAATATCATGGTGCTACAAAAATATTCTAACTTCTATTAAAACCTATACTAATGTTTCATCATAACACCAAACTAATTGCATTGCATTGACAGACATGTAAATCGGATTTTTGTGTCATAGTGTTGTCAGTCTAGTTCATCAGTTATAAAAATAACAAAAATGAGGATGTGTGAGAAGTTTAGAGGTTCAATAGTCAACTTAATCTTCTGATTTTAATCATTCATAATCCAGTTCTTAAGAAGGCTTAAACTGCTAAGACCAATTCTTCTTTTTCTTGTATTATTACAATTTCTTATAATATTATGGTAACACAAGTTGCAAAACTAATGTGAACCAAAGAGCTTTCATTTTAAAACAGTGAGTTGTGTTAGAGCTTCAGATTTGACCAACTTACTAAGCTTTGTGGTATTATATGGGTAATGCTAGAACAGAAGGATTTTTTTTTCAATTTAATTAACTTGCTTAGAAAACAACACTCTCTGTTTTTATCAGGCATCTTTGGACAAATCTGAAGACAAATCTCGTTCTGATGTCTCCGGCTCAAGAACTGCAGCTTTAAAAGGGACAAGTTGGCCTCTGTAGAATGATTTGATAAAACCAAATTATTTTCAAGTGTCTATGCTTCCTCTATAAGCAATATGTATATATCTATAAATACATATATAAACCCCACACACTGAGTGCTGCCAACAGTCACTATGAATGAAATGCAGTGAGAACAAGCAAAGAAAACTTGGTTACTGTCTTATGCTTAACCATTTTGTTACACTACCCCTTTTTTTTATTTTCACAGATGTACCATTTCCCTTTCATGATGAATTCCCTTTAGTCATGCACATTAAAAGAATATAAGAATATAGACACTTAATTCAATAGCTGTATTCCTGAAATACCAGTTAAATCTCATGCAGTAAAGGCATTGGTATTTCAGACATGCTGCAAATCTGGCCATGAACTTCCTTTTTACCTGCAGCTCCATTTTATAAATTTCAGCCTACACCACATTTAATATCAATGAGCTTGTTACTTATGCATCTGCTTTGGGAGATTTAAGTCTGGTACATGCTGGCATACTGGATTGGACTCACTCAGATCTCACTGTTGCTACCCTTCAACCAAGTGGTTGTAGACCTGACTATAGAGATGCAGTACCTGAGCTTAGTTTCTCCCAATTTCTGGTCAATCTTTCTGTTTTGAAAAATTGATACCTTAATAAGTGAAATTAAATGAGAGCTGACATCAGTGAGAGAATTTTCAATTGCATCAAAATATTCTTAGTAGTCACTACATAGAGAGCCATTTTAGATGGCATTTCAACTGTGGTCAACACTTTAACTTGCCTTTTATTTATTATGAATTTCTGTTTGTAGAATAAAAGCATGCTGAAGGTTTGGGGATGTACTTTAGCAGCTCTTAATGTTGGGAAAATCCTAGCATTATTGACCAGCTGGCATTATAAAACACACAATCAAATAGAACCATTACAGTTTTAATGTTGCTTTGTAAGTATTTTAATAAAACATATGGCCACAGAAAAAACCATACATGAATAAAAATACAAAAGACCCATGTTTTCATTACCAATAGAATGAATGAATGTATGTTTGCAATGTTCTGCTTTGTATGTAACTTTACTTGGCAACAGAGGTAATATTTACAGTAAAGTCTATCACTGCTTATTAATGTTATACATTGGAGTATTTTGCTGCTTCAAAAAATGAGATGTTAAAATATGCTGAAAATTTCTAAAATAAAACAAGAAAAATGATACCAGAATTTATTAATTGTGTTTCACTGTTTAAAGGTTACAGGATGATAAACCATTGAATGAAGCAATGTAAATATGTTGATTTCATCTATTCTAATTGTCATAAGTCTTTATAAAGCCTTTAATGAAGCCTCGTGGGAACAATTTCCCACTTTGTTTATTTAAAAATTGCTAAAAATAATTTCCAACCCATATTTTCTACGTAATTTATATGAAAGCAGAGGACTAAGCAATTCACTAGTGATGTACATATTTTTGTATTCCTGATTATGAAATATCCTTCTAATTAGGAAATTTCTGTTTGATGCTTTTAAAAATGCTAAGAGATAAAATGTGGCTTGCTTTTAAATGTATAGTAGGAAAATATTTTTTCCAAATATTATATATTAGCTTTCAAATATTGAACTTACAATTTAGTTTTTTCCTTGAAGTGAATACACTAAACAAGTAACTGTATAGACTAAAAATTTATTAAAATGAGAAGTTTTGAAACTGCTGAATATATTTTCTCATAATCAACCATGGAATTAAATGTAGAAAAGTTTTACACAAGCAGTGAATTTCATCGGAAAAATGTTAAGATTCAGTTCTATGTCTTCTATATAAAAGTTGGAGCAATTCTATTTCAAGAAATTTTTCTTCTAACTTTTTCACTAAAAAAATTAACATTTTCTCTGACATTAGCTGCACACAAAGTATTTAATGAGTATTTCTATTGGACAACAACTGTCAAGTCCAGATATGCAAAATAAACAAGGTTGCAGAGGAGGCCAAATTGTTTAGTCCATCACTTTCACCTGAAGTTTGATTTGTATTCTATATGGAATCCACCGATGTTTGACAGGGAACATCCAGCCTTACAAATCATCAGGATTTTCTTTTTCTTTGACCAGCTTTCCAATGCTCTATTGGCCCCAAGGCCATTCAGGTCATTTGTGAAGGCAAAAGTTTAGTTCTTGATGAAAGGGATGCAGGCTCCTGCTACTGCAGTAGAGGTGGCAAAAGCAAAAGAATGGTTAGCCCCTTTGGAGGAGCTGCCCCTTTGGAGGACAGACTGGTGTATGAGAGATGCTATGGAAAGGTCTTAAATTTTAAAACGCCATTTTTTTGTCCTGCCCTAGAGAAAGAAACCTACAACCATTACTGGAAATCTTCATATTATTTCTTCATGTTTTGCATATTAAATTGGCCAATTTTTCCTTACTGTTTGAAAAGCCATCATTGTAAATTCTATTTTTGATATCAAAGTCTGGTAGCAGCACGCATACCAATAGAAAAGATACCAAGATCCTACCCCTAAGATACACATTCATTGTTTACAAGGACCCTTGTATTAGGAACCCTATGAAAATGCAATTCTTTGAAAAATAAGACCTTAGTAAACAATTTTACTGATGAAGTACAAACTGGAATAGAAATCAGCTTTTTTTCCCTATGGCTACATGTTGCCTTTCAGCACTGACAGCTGGGAACAACACTAGAAACTTGTGTTACAAAATAAGCAGAGTTGACTGACAATATAAGAACCTTTTAATTTTCCTTTCATTTGCTGCTACCTTAATTAGTCTCCTAGAATGACTCTTGTACCAGTGTACCAAATAATCACACAAATATTTCTTTAATTTAGTAGATAATTGAAAGACTTTAAAAACTCATAAGAGGTTTTATATATTTCTTACTCCTTAATAAAAATATTTCTAAAGATCTGAGCAAAATAAAAACATACCTGAACTAATAACTAAAAATAAATTTTAACCTTGGAAGTGATTTTTCCCAAGCTAAAACTGTCTTGCATCTTTTGGATGATAAGTTTTATTTTTTTAGATTCTTTCTAATTTATAATGTAATCAGAGTGTGGTATTGTAACTGCATTTGAAATTTCTTATTGCTAGATGTGAAGATGCTCAATTTATTTGTGTAACCTGACATATATTTCTTCAAGTTTTATATATTACATTATTTCTCTCAGAAATTTTAGTCTGGATGACAGTGAAGTTAATTTGTAGAGAACTTTAGAAATTTTTAAACACAAAAATTAGGAACTTAAAATTTATTGCTTAAACGAAAATATTAGCTTTGTTGGGTAAAAAATAAAAGTATTCTGGAAAGTAAAATTTCTGTGTAAACAAGCCGCATTCTAGTAAAATAAAAGTAAGCAAGGTAGTAACCATTGTGTTCCCTGGCAGTCTGCTATTGTGGGTAATTATTTCTTGCCTTGAGAATTTTCTGAACCGGTTTATTTAACATAATAATTATTTATGACTATTGAAATTAATTCATAGTGTTTTTAAAAACATTTTATAGTACATAGAACTCAGCCTTTTATAAATAATTTCTTTACCTCTCAGTTTCTCACCTTGAGTGACCTAGACATTGGAGATTGCAGTCATAAAAGAAGCTGACTTATTACTTCAATAAACTGTAGATTCAGATACCTATACAGTTTTTTGCCATCCTGTGGTTTATCTTTTTTAAAAATGTTGGCAGCTGGTTTATATCTAATATAATAATCTTATTTGAATCTAAATTATTTTTGCATCTGTAATCCTGAGCTGCAGATTTTGTGGCTGTGCAAAAACAAATTGTAGAACAGCGTTATAAAAGTTGTTTCTGACAGATCTGGTCCTACAAAGAGGATCTGCATGCTTATATAATCAGGTTATCAATTGTCTTTATAGTGTTTGAATGCTGTATAAGAATTCATTTATGTTCAAAATTTTTGCCCATGTGCTGAGCTGCATCTTTCTCTGCAAGACTGAGCTGAATAGTCTCTTGGTGTGTTTTAAACCATAATGACGTTTAAGAAACCTGAGATATTGCAACTATTAATGGATTAAAATAAATCTTTTGTTTTGGTCAAAATGTTAAGCATAGATACCATGTGACAGAATGGAATGTCTCATCTTTTGTTCTTTGCCCTTTTTGCCATGTGGTGAAAGCATGTGCATTTATGGCTCAGCTCTTACGAAATCCATACCAATTGTCCATTTGATAGGCTCTGATGATTCTTTAACATTTCCATAGGTGTTGAGGATGGAAACTAATGAGAAATGGTAAAGTTTATAAATTTAAATGCTGTGTTTTGCTTTGCAGGTGACTAGTGGATGCTAACCAATATTTGGTTTCAGTTGATTTTCTTTTGATCTATCCGGAGAACACCTAAATACTCTTGCATTCATTCAAAAACTAGCAGAAGTTGAATATCCTCAATCCCTATGAACCAGTGTTTAGTGTGAAAAATTGCCATCATCAAACAAGACCAACTAATGCTTAGAAACTTCATTTCCAAACAAGTGTCCCTAGCTATTCTAACAGCATCTCTCTGGGTATTTTAGAGAATGAAATCTGTTTCCCATGAGGCAGAACCTTATGAGTTTAGTGGTTTAATGTTCTTTAATGGTTTTGTTTGATTGCAGTTGTCAATTTCTTCTTCTGATTTCTATTGCTATTTACACAGGTGTTTTTTCATCTCTGGTATCTCTGCACAGGAGCTGAAGTTAGTATTTAGGTGGCTACATGAAACCCACTGTTATTTTACAACGTAGATAGCATAGATCAGTGGTATGTTCACTTGCAGTCCTAAATGTCATGACTTATCTCAGTGGAAACATGACCAAGCTACCATGTTTCTAACAATGGCAATTACTTTCTCTGAGTCTCTCAGGTAAACTTTAGGTCTGAGCTGTAGGTCTAGACTCACCCTACCTAAAATGAGTTTATCTAATGTAGGTAGGTTAAAATCCAAACTAGCGGTAAAGGAAGAGAGAAATACCTCCAAGTCTGTCCAGCTCACTGAAAACTGCATCACCACACCTGCAGGTGGTAGTTGCAACATGAAGCCAGGCAAATTCAGGCTCAAGATAAAGCACCCATTTTAAACAATTAGATAACTATGAAACTTTTTTTTTTCTCAGGATAGACATGGTTTTTTGCAGTGCAGTGGATTATGTGGAGCATATTCATAAACATGCTTGGATATTTCTATGAAATAGATTTTTAGTTAAAATAGAATAATTCAGAGAATTCAGCTAACATCTACATTAAAACACATAGAAGAGGACCTGGTGGCCCCTTTCTGCTTTATATTTTCCTCTAAAAGAATCATTCTGACTTTATTTACACTTTGCAAAGTTTTTTCACCTGGAAATTTTCTTGAGGTGATAAAGAAAATTTCTTAAATATCCCTGATGAAAAGCTTTGGGTCTTGTTCCAGTCCCCAGGGAAGCCTACTAAAAACACTCCACTTGACATTATTTTCCATTGACAGCCATTTTTTTAATCTGTCAGTTGGCTGGTTCGTTAACGTCTAACCAAAACTGGAGTCTCTTACATTTTATACAATTACCGCTAACAATGAATCTTGAAATCTCATCAAAAAATGAAATTACTTTTATCTGAAATGACATATTTTCTGTAGACTCAAGCTACTGGAATTATTATACCTTAATTCTTTGACAACTGAATTTGCTATCAGCTTTTTCACAAGCTTTCTTTTATTAAAATGTTAGTGGTCTATGATAGTCCGGGTTGTTTCATTTCTCTTTCTTGCCATGGTGTGTAATTTACCTATACTTCCTGAAGTTCCATTCTGTCAAGAGTAAGCTTTAGTAAGAGGCTATGTACTCAGATGGTGGAAGTAATTTCTATATGCTGATAAACAAATGCTATCCCTTGAAGTTCTTTCCTTGTATGATTTTCTGTATTACACGTGTATTACACATCTGTACAGCAGATGGGCAATACTCCATTATTGCTTTACGAAAAAAAGTCAGCAATATTCTTCCCCCAAATTAAAGATATTAGTTAAAATACTTTCTATGGTTTTGCTATTTTATATCAGGAACACCTTGTAATATGTTAGCACCATTACTATAATTTATTTTGTTACTAGTATTCATTTAATCCTCGTATTGAAGGGAGCCATATTAGGCATTGAATTTTCTTTTGTACCTTTCACCTTCTGACTTCTTTTTTTGAGTTTTGAATGCACAATTTACATTAATTGTATTTATTTCCATTTATTTTCCATTTCCTTTTTTATTGATATAAATCAACATAAATCATAAACCTACATTGATTTTTCAGCAAACATAATAAATATTAGCTGAAGCTATTTTGGTTCTTGAGTATGGAACCACACTTTTTTGTGATATTGCTTCCTAAACTTTTCCACTTTACTTTCATGTATTTCTGTCTTAACTTTTCCTTCAAGTCAATCTCCCTCATAATTTATCACTAGCTTTGTGGAATAAACTTGAATACTTATATATGTTATTAACTGAGACAGTGGATGGTGCCTAATATAAAGTGACATCTTTGGAGATCCTTTTCTAAGCCATCTGCAGATTTTTCATTATAACTCTCCAGTCATGTACACTTCATCAGCTCTCAGTAATCCCAGTTTGACCAAATCCACTTTAGCGTCTCCCAGAGTCACAATATAACAATGCTTTAGGAACATGTTTGATAGAAAATAACTTATAATGATCTGCCAGAAAAAAGTTACAATCCCATATAAAAGGGCTTAGTCCTTTTATGCATAATTTGCTGTGAGATGATCCATAAACTATAGAGTAAGCAAAGGTCTCATCTGCAGTCTGTTTTTGAAAGTTGTGACAGAAATATTGTAACTGCTGTCCATGCAGTGTGCAAATAAAAAGGTGTGATGGCCATGGATTTTGCATGTAAACTTTGCACTATTCTCTGATTAAAATTTTAAAATAGTTGATAATACTGACAGTAATCAGCAGAATAAAGCAGATCATCCCTTTAGTTTAAAATTCAGTAGCAAGTACCTCACTTACTAGACACACTATTAATCTCTTCTTTTTCTCATGGGAAGTGAGGATATAGAGGTGATTTTTGTTGAAAATAGAGACAATTTAATTTAATGAGTTTAAGCTTGGAAACTTTCTTCTGCCACCATAGCCTGGAAATTTCTGTAGTAAGGTATAATTCCCCAGTTTAGATTTGGACTTCTAGGGTTTGAACCTGATATGATAGAGTATTTTGCATTTGTTGCTACAAAAGACTGCAGTTAGTATTTGTGTTTCCCTCTTTTTTGGTTCATTAAGCTGAGTACACCTCTAGCATGGCTTAGTATGCACATAATTCCTTTGAAATAAATTAGTTTGTGTTACTCTATCTGTAACAACTGTGGGGCTGATTTTTCATCACTTTAAATAATTCACTATTTAAGGATACAGAGTTATAAAATGCAACAAATAAGAATGGTGTTTTGTATACACTCTGTACAGATAAAATAACTCCACAAGCAGCAAGGCAGGAAATAATCAGACCTGTTCATTTTTACTACACTTTTTACCTTTGAAAGAACTGAAACCAGGCTAGTTTCCCAACTGATCACAATTTTTGGCACAGTCATAGAGTCATAAAATGTTAAGGGGTTAGAATGAAACTTAGAGATCACCTAGTGCCAACCCCCCTCCATGACCAGGAAAACCTGAGAAGAAGCTGCTGAAACAGAAAGCAGTGCTTTAGACAAATAAGCAAATAAAGCCCAAAGTACCACCAGAGCTCCTGTTCTGCTTTAAGGAAAACACCACTGTGTTTATGGAGGACTTCTTATCCTTATCAGACCTATTTGTGTCTGAAATGTGTCTTTAATGGAAAACATTAGGATATGAAGAGTTTAAATGTCTCATCCATTGCTGTACATCCCAGCAGAGTGGGTTTGCAGCTCATGTCCCTGAGAAGCATTGACGACAGCGGGATAATTTCTCAGCAGGACATTGTCTGATGGAAACTATTTGTTTAAAGGCAACTAATAAGAAAGATTTTTATGTATATCTACAGGTTTTGATTTACTGCAGTGAAATGTAAAAAATGATAAATAGTGATCTCTGAGTTTTTCTTCTGCATTTAAGTGTAAGCTGAATTAAGAGAACTAGAGTAATGCAATTTGTTTTGACAACGTGGAGGCAAGACAACCCAAACCATCCAAGCAAAACATATAGGAACTGGATATCCCCATAAGTGTTTAATTTCAAATTGCTGATAAGGAAATCATCCATCACTTCAGTAACTAGAAATTTAAAAATCAAATTTTAATGCAAATGGAAAGAAAATATTGGTTTTATTTTTAAGTCCAGTTATGTGTGATCTCAGAGTTTAATTATCTTCTCACCAGCAACAAGTAACTGTTGCCATTGACTACATACTGTTTCACAAAGTTCCTTCTTGACAAGAGGAAACAAAACAAGAACAATTTTTAATTTGATATAGCAAAGAGTCAGACCCAGTATAATCTAGTAGGTAACCCCATTGCTACTTCTCCTAAATTCCATAGTTAGAGTATTGTGTATGGAGAAAAAAATAGTTTACAGCAATATTTACCACATTTTCATATGTTTTATCATAACCAAATATAACTGCAGTAATATATTTACTGTTCATACAGCATATTAGGTACAAGCTACATACAGTATATGAAAAGATGTAGATTAGACAGAGTGTTAAATTAGAGAGAATGTTAAATTATATTTACATCATGATAAGAAAGGCTTTGTCTTTATCAAACCTTATGTATTATTTGAAATATATATAACAATCTAAAATGTAGAAATGACATATTGGACAAGATTAAACTAACCTTACACAACTATAAGATGGAAAAATAAGAAAAATTATATTTCATTTTGTATTCAAATTATAGACTCAAAATTGATAAAAAAATATTTATCCTTATTACTCATGAACTAAGTTGTCTAATTCTATTTGGTTTTTTCCACATTAGATCATTTGGGTTTCTTTTATCATTTCTCACCTAAACACTGTAAACTTAGAAAGTGCTAAATTAATATTCTTTATGTAGTGTTACACTGTCATAAGACAATATTATTTTACTATGTCAAAGATGTTTGCACCATTTGGAGCACATCTCTCACCAAAACTCAATTAAACAGTGCTTTTCTATCTTCAGCTAAAACAAACTGTTTACTTATATTTGCTCAGTGTTTACTTCACAAGAGGTAGAAGACCCAAATACAACAGAAAAATAGATGTCTTGGGATATAGCCCAGGTCAAAAAATTTAACCCAAGGAAGAAGGTCTAATCTTTTGGTTGCAAGAGAAGACTTTTTTTCCTTTGCCAAGTAAAAGGCAGCATTACAATGTTATTCATACCTCACGTGGTGTCCTAACAATTCCTCTATTCAAGCTGAAAGGGCTATATTCCCTTTGTTGCAAAGTATTAAATTTGTCCCTTGAGATTAGTGTGTAGGCAGTTTTAAAGGATGAAACAGGATTAGATAAGGTTTCTTACCAAGAAAGAGCTCTGAAACTATGCTGCAAAAACCTCTTGTGTTACGTGTGCTGAAAAAAATCCTTTGTTTTTACACTTTGAATCACAAGTCAATTTTTTTAAATTATTAGTTGACAAAATGTTTCTTTATGGGCTTCATGAAAGGCAACTAAAGTATACACGTGGAGAAAATGACACTTGCTTTAATTGTATCTGATTTTTTTTTGTATGAAATTTCCCTGCCGTTTGTAATTTGAAATATATTCCAAAAACTTGATATAAAAAATATGTAGTAATTCTACTTATTTTCTAAAATATGCAGTACATTTCTGCATTTCTTGCTGTGATATAGAGAAAAAAAATACACTTTTCTAACTTATGATCCAAGCCAAACAATTTTAGTCTAAAAAGCTTCAAAACCCAAATGTCAAGGAGGGTGCTAAAAAAGTCAGTAGTTCAGCTGTGCTCCACTCACTTGTATATAATTAATACCATTGTGTACCACATGAAGACTTTCATGAATTTGATTACTGCATATTCAGTGAGTACCATTTAAACATTTCTACTTCTCTTTAAAAATCTGCTTTTGAGAAATGAAACCATTCCGAATTAATATCAAAGGGATTATTAGCATATGTGTATTCAATAGTAGGACAGGTTAAAAGTGCTATATGTTGCTTTTACCCAATGAGTTGATAAGCAAAGGCAGTTCATTTTCTTTATCACTGAAGTTTCCACAAGACACATGGATTTTGAACCCATCCTTCCTCCAATCCCGATTCTTGATTATCTTTTCATCCAGGAGGACTAGACATATTCCTTTGGTAGCCACCAGTGTTCTTCATCTAGTCCTCAAAAAAAGGACTAGCTGCTGAAGAATGATAAAATCCCACTCAGGAGTGAAATGCACCTCACTACTCATGTAATAACCTTGCTGGTTTATGTCTGTCACATGACTCTAGAATCCTCATCCTCACTGTTTTTGCCACGGTACAGTTCTTTGCCATTCATAGGGGTACATTCTTTACCATTCACCTATGTTCATCCTGAATAGGATGCTTGAATTGAGAAAGGCTATGGAAAGAGTCTCAAGACTATTCTCAGTGTCACTGTAGAGCTCACTTGAGGAGCTGATGGCAAGATGCACGGCAATTCCTATTTCTTTTGTATCAAAATATCACTTATTTTCAGCCATGAACTGGAGTATGTAATTTCTGAATCAGGATGCTTGGCATGCCCAAATAATTTTTTAAATCTTTATGGGTGTAATTCCTCAAAAAAAAAAAAAAAAGTTGATACATATTGGAAGTAAAGAGCTAGCCTGTGATATGGCATTTAATCTCTTCCTTTTCCCCTTTAAAATTATAATTTAAAAAATAACTTCAGCAGATTGACAAAAATAGAACAACAACATCACCTGCAATTAGAAGATTTTTCTGCACCTACACAAGAGAAGACAGGGTATTGCAGCCAGCTAAGTCTGCTGTTAAAATATATTCTTCACAATATGTACCAAATAAAAGTTAAACCATAAATATTAATGAAGATTGGAGAGGAAAAGAAAAGATGTTCTGTTGCTTAGTGTTCCATGCATTCAACAAAATCAGCATGCTTTAAAAGAAATTAGATGACTTGCCCGTTTTTCATCTAAGTTGTGATTCTTCCCACACAAGGCTACTGGATCATAAAAATGTACATCGTTAATAAGTTAAGTGGCACTAGGCTTGTAATTTTCAAGGCACAGATAGAAAAGGTATGCTGTAATTCATGGACCATTATTATAGATATAGTACCTTAATGTAAGGCTCTGAAATGACTATCTTCATTTTCTGCAGCTGGAAGAAAGCTTACTTTCAGGAAAAAAGTTACTTAAGAATGCTTCCAAGTATATAATTGGGAACTTTTCTCTGCCTATCACTGAGCATAACTTCATTAAAAGGCAATGTACAATGTATGCAAAAGTATTTTATGGCCATATGCCATGTGTAAGGGAGTGGCACCTTATTAAATTGATATCATATATTTCAGCATTATGTTCTCTATGCATTTCAGCTGACCACTGCAGGCAGATACAAGAAGGTTCTATGTGCTGTCTCATCTAGTAGGCAGAAATTGTGAGAGAAGTGGCAGTTGTATTGAAGAGTCAGGCCCAAAAATCTGCATCTTTTGTAGTACAATGACCAGCAAATGTGCCTCTGGCACTGGCACTGTTTGGATTTCAAGGTGAATCAGTTTCTCAGACTAGTTCTCTCTCTGTCCTCTGGGAGTTTTAATTATAGCCACGGGAATATTTTTTAGCGCCGCATCTCAGTTCTCCAAAAAGAGGCAAGAAATGGTGTGTTGATAGGAGAAAAATGCCCCAAATACATTCTTCTTCTCATTGCAAGTGATCGTAGAATAAAACAAAGTTAGTTGATATTCACACTAAAAATGTCTGTGCTACTGTCATACAGTGCAGTATGTGAACAAAATAATAGAAGATGATCTGTCAACAAGCTGCTCTCTTAAGTTGGTAATTATTTTGAATGACATCGTATCACATCTAAAATAAATTTAAACAGTATCAGCAAAGTACAACTAAAACAATATCACACAGCTAAGATGAACAGCAATAGCTCTCATTCTAGTCAGTACTTTTTGTAATATTTAGTTATTGTTTGGAAGAAAACCACTACACCCAACAGTTTTCACATTAAATATAGGCAAATAGTTTAAATTAAACATATGATATTCCATCATTTTACACAGGAAGTCATATTTATATATTTAGGCATTTAATTTCTTGAATTACGGGACACAATGGAAGTAAAGATATTCCTATATTTTCAAGTTCTCTTTTGATTGGTAAGGGACAGTGGAGGCCCATCTGTTTTGCAGCAAAGAAAGCCCCAAACCATCTGTGTAGAACCACATGCCAGCTAAAACACAGAGATATGCACAGTTTTTTGTTATGAAAAATTTTGCAGTATTTTTTTCCTGTATTAGTGTGAATAAATTAGCAACAACTAAATTAAAGAAATCTTCTGAGAACATACTAACTTCCTAGAGCACACTGGAAAATGTATCCATTTAGAAGTCATGAAACATTCACTGGCAAAAATTGTTCTTGTGACTAATTATTAGTAAAACAGGTAGATCTTTTTGATTTAATAGAAGCACTTTCATGAGCCTCATAATTGAAGTTAATTTACTTATGAGGTGCTCTTCAGAGAAAAAATACATAATTGCAACCATGCCTGTATATTGGCCTAATAATAGCATTTAAAAGCTTGAGCTCATACATTTCTTTACTAACTTAGAAAAAAAACCAACAAAACAGAAGAGGGTAAACTCACCCAATTTACTCAAAATGACTACAGCTTTGGCTGACCTGTATCATCTACCATTTAAATGGGTTTTAAAAGAAAACCAGTATGTGGGGAATAGTCCCTGAAATGAACATCAAGTGAGTGTTGTGGGCAAGAGCCTAACTTGCCCTCACAGAAGCACTGTGTTCTCGGTCCAACAGAGGTAGCACTGTGAGCTCTGTTGACAGTTCATTAATGTTCGATATTTTCTTTACATTAGACAAGTCTTAGCCAAGTGGACAGAAGTGGTCCTGAGATCTTCAGAAAGTCCGTGAAATATCTGAAAAACACCAAGAAAAATGCACCAATAAAGATCTCTATATCATTTTTTGATGTATTAGTGGTCACAGACTAGCAGAACTGCAGTCATTTCTCAGCTGTTTCCAGACCCTAAATAAAATACTTTTAAAATAGAAAAATAAAATCACGGTTTTGCAAAATGATTGGGCTGTTTTTATACAAATGTTCACTCACCAGTTCGGAACACATGGGAAATAAAAGATGGTCCTTGGATTTTATCCAGAACATCTTTCAGCTGAAGACAGTTGAGCTATTCTAGTCTAGAACACGCAATTCGATCAGCAGAAAGCCTTCACAAGCATGTTTTGGAGGAAGATGCATGACGTAAAGAGCAGACACCTTCTAAGTTAAAAAGGCCATCACATCCTTTTGCTTACATTCTTGATAACAAGCCAGACCTCAAAAGCTTCTAGCAAAGCTTCTAGATAAGCCTCTAGATTTTGTTAAAACGTGAAAATTCTCATGCAGATTTAAACCTTCAAAATTGGACAGTATGAGTACAAGGGCAAAGCCCAGCAGTTAGTGTTTCCCATCTTTCTAGAAATCTAGATTTTTTTTTTCTTAATTCTTTTTATGGACTGGCAAAGAACAGTTTTTGTCAGAGAAACTACTCATTCAGAAGCCATCTCAGAATTTATTTTAGAAGATGCATGATGGGAATAAGACTTTGTCTCTGCCCACATGATTTTCAAACCACTCCTCTGAAAGCAAGGCAGCATTTCCAGTGGTATAAAGTGTAATATTTATGTTTTTCATGATTACTATATTAAAATCCTAGCTTATTTTAGGGAAAAATCAAATATGATTGTTATGTCTTTATTTCTCCATAATGGAGAAATCTATGCTGTCAGAATAACAACATCTGAATCTTGATTTTGGGAATGCTTGCTGTACTGCAGCAGTTGTTACACACCTAGTTAAATGTTCATGATAATGGGGTATTATATTAGATGTTGCAAAGAAGAGTAATGTTTGCAAGTATAGAAAACTAGGATATGAAAACCATTTTCCAAAGGAGGAGGGTTTGATATGGAATTTGTTCTGATGTGTCTGGGGATAACTCCACATGACTTGCCTAGAAACTTTAGTGGAGAATTTAATCATTTAACAAAATCAAACAGGTCCATCTTCTTCTAGGTCATAATGTAGGTTGTTTCTAACAATTCAGTGGTTGCCAGAACTGTGGCCACACCTGCATTTGGGTAAATCATACTGCTCATGTTTGATGGTTGGTATTCATTCCCATGCTTTATCAAAGACTCCAGATTTAAGAAGATGACACACCAATTGCCAAATGGTCTACTTGAAGATCATTTAACTTTTATGCAACTTTTATAGCAAATTAATTCTATGTTCACTGGCACAGTATTTGGATTAATTCTGCAGTGGTATGCAGATTTGTATTTCAATAAAAAATGCACTTCTGTAGACTTAAATGCTTTACTAGATGTTTTTCTGAATTTTTCTGTTCCATTAATTTAGAAGTCAAAAGTCCAATTGTAATTTTATTTTGATTCAAAATAAAGGTTGATTCAGATTGATAAAAGAAACAATCTTATTTTGCACTACAGCAAATCTCAACAAAATAAAGATCCTCAAACCTCCTGTCTGTTAGCATAGTTTAAAAATGCTTAAATAACAACAGAAATATTATTATTGGGATTTTACACTTTATTTTCTTTCTCCACTGACCTGCAAAAGCCCATCTCAGATTTTATTAACTTTGCATTGAACATGTCCGTCAGTTTTTTAATGTATTTATGCTGCAGTATTGCAAACACTGTCATGTATGAAATTCATTGATTTTTATTATAAAAAACATAGACTCTCAATGTAGTTTTAGGCCTCATGTAATCCTTCAGTGTCAGTGCAAAGCAAAGGAAATGTAAACACAAATAATGGTAGCTATGAACATACATCTAGGGCAAAAGCAGATCCAATGGCTCCCACATCCAATAGCATGAATTTGCTGAGCTGAATCCCTGGGCTTACAAAAAGTCTATAACTTTTTGCAAACAGTGACTCTTGCTATTCTACTCCAAGTGAATTGTCTGTGGATTAAAAGACCACCAAATGAATCTGAATATTTGCAGTTCTTCATAAGGATATATCAGGAAAGTGATTTCTTTCAACCAAGAGATACAGCATTATCTTTGCAGTTAACACTTTTCATTATGCTATACAAGATAACTTTGTGATCCTATAATTATTTTTACATTCATTATTTTAGAGTGTGTAGAATTTTCCCCCCTCTTGCTAAATAATGAGTGACCTGTTTTGAACTATACAAGAGTTTTGAAAGGAGAAACTATTCACACATGAAGGAGTATAGAAAAGCTGTGATTTTCTGCTTGACTTAAAATCAGTTTATGATTCAGTTATAAGAAGGTTAATCAATCTGAACTAAAATGGAAAAGAATACACATAGAAATGCAAAAAGAGATCATTATTTTTTCAGAATAACATATTTATATGCACACAAACTGATGAGATGCTTTCTGTTTATTCCTATCATGAAAACTCTATAGCTTTTTACTTACGATCTTTGGTTATCCATAACTGAGGAACACTGTTTTCAAATGAGACCCTGTTTTGCAACATGGCAGTTCCTAAGACATTCTGACACAAAAACATATGAATTAAGTAAAGAATCCACCTAGCTCTTGACAATGTTGCATTAAAAGCAAATTTATAAATATTTTAATGTATTAGCAATTAGCAGGCTTGTTATAAGAAATAATAAACCAAAGCAGACAAAATATTTCTATTCTTAAAAGCAAATTTATTCCAAATTTCAGCTTTATTACGATTAGTTCTCCTATATTAGAAATATAATTTGATTTATTTTTCAAGGAAGAATAATATGTCATGTCTCCAAAGGAAAAAAAAAAAGTATTTTCTCTAGGGTTCTTAAAGGTCTAATGAGATATTTACCTGTATTAGACTATACCCACATACCCACAGTGTTTGTGCTTGTTAAAGCCTTTCAGTCATTCTAGGCTTAGGGAAATAGTGTCCAAATGTACCATATTTAGCTTCTATCTCAAATTCTCCCGAGCTGTCAATTTAGGTGTTAAAGAGACCATTTGTAAAGCTTGGCTGGGATTTGCCATTATTGACTGGAATGTGTGTTTATCATTACATTCAATGATGAAAGTGGAACATGTAGCATATGAATAAATGTCAGCAGATGTTTCTTTTAAATGGCCTGATTTCAACCTCCTGTTGTTTGTCTTGAATACAAATATTAAAAAAGAGAAAAAGGCAGAATTTTTTATGACATAAGTGCAAGGGTAGTTATATTAAAAAACAACAAAAATAATGATGGAAGTCAGAGAAGAACGAGGAAAGTATAATTAATAAGAATTATGTTGATGCTTTCATGCTACTATCTGGTTTGATATTATAAAAGACACAAGAACAGCAGTTCAGTGTGGGATATATCACTCCACAGTCACTCCATAAGTAGTAAGGAAAACTTGGAGTCTATTCTCAGAAGCATATTACATAAGGTTCAATAATTTAAAAAATTTTATAGAATTGTTGTAAAACTCCTTAATCTCAGAGCATCAAGAAAAGGAGGTGCCTATGTGCTCTATTCTTGTTTGCAAAAGCAAATATTCCTTTTAAAATAGTAATAATTTTTTAAGTGCTTGAAAGACTCTCACTGGTTCCAGTGCATAATACCACTGCATATGTAAATTTGAATGTGTAAACATTTCTGCAGTGTGTGGAAATGTAAATAAAGGATTTATGTAGATCTCTTTTTATAACTTTTTTTTTTAGAATAATAAAAATATATATAATATATAGTAGTATATAATAGTATAAAACCAATACATAACTGTCTGCTGCCAGGACCATATTGTAATACTCTACTTCACGTGGTGGCATCCCATTTTGTTCCATGGGACTAACCTGAGAATAAAATAATGCTCAGTGTGAGCAGTGAAGACACAATCTGGCAGGAATTAGTATGCAGCACTGTAAACTCAGCAGTATTCCAACTAAATCAATAAAGTGAACAGAGACAAAATTAAATCAGCCTTGTGTTTACTGGAATGTGTTGCATTTTGTATCATCTAAATGATAATATGGTATCAAGGTGTTGAATATCTGAGGCCCTCTGTCTTCACAAGAGATGCAGGTGTTCAAAACCATTGTAAATCTCATTTTTAGTAAACAGGACAGCTTTACAATTATTATATTCCATATTCAGATAGTATCATAAATCTGCAGGGAATTTAGGATGAAAGCCAACCTTTTTTTTGATACTGTCTCAATATGTCCCTATTAAAGAAATAATTTCCTATCTTGAAGTCTAAAATAATAAATATGTGATATATTTCTATAAGACTGTATCTAATGACTAATGGTAATGGGTGAGTGTTTTGTAATTAAATACTGAGGACTATCTCCAGCTCCTAGTCTAGAATTATATTATGTATTTACTCAGAGTTTCATGAAAAGCACATGCAAACTTTGACTTTAGAAAGGGTGGAGTATCCCTTTTACTAGGCATTCTTCTCAGCTGACCATTCATATTGATTGTGTCCTAATCACAGGAAGTGCAAAAGATGTCTCCTAGACAAGATAATGATCTTTACAAAGGTAACTTACAGGTAGGTAGGTACCTGTTCACAGATGCACAATATATAACTCTAGCAGTGTATAGATTGCATCTTGACTTTCAAGATCTTCTCAGTTCAAGGATATGTCCTTTATCTGTTTTTCTGGTAATAGCAATATTGGTCAGTTGCTTATTGGATCTTGTGGTAGTAATTTTGGCCAGCTGCTTCCCGGAACGAAGGAAAAATTATTCTCAATTTATTCCCTTTTGCTTTTGATAAGTTTTAAAAATATCCCCAAAAATATATCCAATGTCACAGGAGGAAATTCAAGTTTACAAAAGAAATTCAATACAAAAATAATTGGGTTTTGGCCTATGATATTTAAAAAACAATCTCTAAATCAGTGAAAACTTATTTTAATTGAGTAAGGAATTTTTTACAGCTACCAAATATGAGTGAACTGCCCTACCTCCATCTCAGTTTAGTGCAATACATCTAAATAGTAATTCACTTAATACTCGCTTTGAAGAAAGGTATTTCTTCTCCTAAATCAGTGGACCAGAAACTAGTTTGCAGAATTTATTCCACTGCTGTCCTTTCCCAGAGGAGCTGGGAGTTGAGCAAATATTGGTAGATAATTACAGAATATAGAGAAATACAGGGATACCTGAACAAATATAAACCATAATAACAAATGTTAAGTGAAAATATAAATATATTCTATAATAGTTAGAAATGCATAGACATATTGAATGAAAATATTGTCTAACTTCAAGCAGTAAGTGGAAAAGCAGAGGGAGAATTGCAATCTAATTATCCTGGTCTCCATTCTGGGATTTAATAAGCAGATCAATAATGTTATCTCTATAATTGCATTCCAAGAATATCATGCTAGTTGTTTTTGCACTTCATACCCTGCAGCATTTCCTGTTAAGATGTTTTCAGAATGTTTACAGTCATTTCTGTTCTTAGGCCTGGATTCATCAAAACACTGAGCTTATACTTAGCATTATTTCCACAGCATGAGTAGTATATTTACGTCTATGTATAAATGTTTTCTGGAATAGAGTTGGTTATAAACATGCAAAATGATTTGATGAATTTAAAACAAAAACTAAAAACCCAATATATCTTGACAAAATATGTTGTTTCTTCTGGAGTATCCTCAAATGAAGATATCTTCATATGATTTAAAGTCATTATATAAAATATATTAATTAGGATATGTTATCTTAAAAAAATAAAATAAATAATATTGAAATATTGATTGTAGACTTCTTTTCAGGTTCATCCTTCAAAAATCTATAGAGTGCTGACTTTCAGCAATCAGAAAGCAAGGAAGAAATCTAGGAGGGAGGCTGCATTTTCCCTATCTGCTTAGATCTTGGCACATTTGCTCTTCAATTGCTCCTCACCCTTCAGATAAGCTTGAAAACAAACTTCAACCTTTCAGCACTATGCACACTTCACACATTCTTTCACTTCAGCAGTTAACTCTTACCTCCTTGAATAGAATCAAAACACACACAAAAACCATTCCATGTTCTCACTCCTAAGGAAACAATAGTTTTAGGTCAAGGTCACTTCAGAATGACTTAAATTTCTCTTTATTTTTTTCTCTCCTGTAAGTTATTTCACTTCCTCTTTTGCCACAGAGATTTTAGAAGTGTTTGTGTTCTTCCTCCCTGCTTCCTCCAGTAATATTTTAGACTGATAAATATAATTCTGAAGAATTTTGAGGTTTATTTCATAGAATATTAGAAGTGACAGGGTGTGTCTTGTGGAGCTGCAGAACCTGTGGGAGCAATTCCCTGATGTGAAGTGGTGTGAGAATACACAGAATGAGGCATTGCCTTTACGGGAGATTTCTTTATATTGCACTGATCAGGTGCACTATATAAGTAGTCTTAGCCATAAACCAACAAACCTTATTGGATGCTGGGTGGAGTATTAATTAAGAGCTTGTTTTTTGACACAGCTCCTTCGTCTGTTACCCTGCCTTGATGAAAGAGAACAGACAGCAGAATATTGCTCCAAATAAATCAGTTGATTTTTCCATTTCTTCTCATAGACTACTCCTAGATAGTGTTTAGGATCCTGATTCATCCTTTTCTAGTTCAGCAAGAGTTTATCTGCATTATTGTGGAAATTGTACACAACACTTAAGTTTTATCCACAAGAATAACTTGATTTATTACTTTTGATCATTGTCCAAATCCTCTTGTATCTTGAACTTTTGCAATCTTTTCCCAAAGAGTAACCTTTTGTATTCTGAGTATGGACAATTGTTTTGGGTTCTTTAAAAGGTTTTGTTTGATATATTGATTTTTCGGTAGTAAATATGCATATTGTTCTTCTTGCACTTGGCCTCTGTTTAAAATCATGTCAACTTTAAAAAGTTATAGTAGGACCAATACAAAAAGTCAAAAGTAAAACATGATGGAATTTGCTCATTTTCCTTGCTCATAAATATGATCTTGTGGCTGATATTACTTGCAGCTGTAATGCCTGTGATTCTCCTGCTGAGTCTCCCAATCTGTCACAAATTAGCCGGAAGTTTCAAGGAATAATCCAAAGCCCCCTTTACTACTACAGGATGCCTGTTTTTTAAGGCTGAGAGATGATGTAGAACTAGAAACTATCCTATGAAAGTCTGGGGACAATTCTAAAGAGAGAGTATTGGGTGATATTAAGAAGTGAAGTTCAGAGTCTGTGGGTAGACTCCCTAGACACCCACAGTATTATTAAAGTCCTCTCCAAAGGCAATGGAGCAGCAGATGACAACCCATTTCCAAGCAAAGTGTTCTAATCATTGCAAAATCACTACAGAAGAGCCAAGTGGTATTTCTCTTCTTTCTAGATGCACTTAAAAAAATTGAGTCCCCTCAGGAGAAACCTCAGTGCTTAGAGGTCACCTAAATAAGTGGAAGCAGAGCACTTGCAGTGAAGTGCCTCCATGACAGAGAGGCTTGGTTTGCTTTGTCTCTCATTTCCCATTCTGCTTAACATAGCTTATGGGCTGTCTCCAGGCAGCTCCATGATTGGTGAGTGGGAAGTACCAAGGACATATTTATGTTTTAGTCATGGAGACCCCCACAATGCTGCAATAAGCAAGCAGTCTGATTCTTATCCCTACATATGTTAAGTAAATGAGGTGGACCAAAGGAACAAAATTCTAGCTGAAATAGAAAACATGGATAAAACTGCCTAGCTTCTCTGGACAGTTCAGGCAGAACTGCAATTCATTTTTTTGCAAGTCAGGTCTGACAAAGGCATTTTGTTGTGAAATTCTTCCGTTCCCAAACATAAATAACTCTTTTCTTGTTCCAAGTTGAATATTTGTCAACCTCATTCTTTAACTGAATGCATGTATATATCAGTAATGGTAACACCCAAAGTAAAAATGTATTTACCAGACAGTGCCTCTGTACAATCAAAATATGCGTGTACTCTGCAGGAATTTTCATGCCGCTATGGACTTAACGTGTTTTTTTCTTCTTTTGATATGGATGTTTTACTCCCCTTGGCAATGCACTCATACTGAAGGAAGAATAGACACCTTAATCCTGCTTGGCAAGATTTCCCCTCAAAGCTTTAGTCCCAAGCAGGCATATGTAGTGTTTGTTGACCTTTTGCACTGGACCAATCAATCCATTGAGGTCTAAAGTAAGACTTCCTTTTCTTTTGCATGCAGCAAGGCAGAGTTTGATGATCAAGACTTTGAAGTATAGCATCTGAAGCCCCAAGTATAAAGCTGCCTCAGTAGCCATGCCAGTAGCAAAGGTTGCTACTACATTTATTTCATTGTAGTGTAATTTCAAATAATTTGGAAAACTCTGAATATTTAAAAAGCTCTCTTCTAGAGAAGGATTAAGGAGTAAGTCTCTTAGTGTTTCCATTAGACCTGGCTCTCTTCATGTAGAATTCAGCAGTAAAATGCCAATAACTTCAATGGGATCAGACCCAATGCCAAGCTTGTGTCAACATGAGAAGAAAACCTCTTTTTTTAACAGTCAATTTAACTGCTTAAAAATTCTTAGTAGGAAGATGTTTAGAGTGCTTAAATTAATGTTATTAATTATAATATAAATATAATGTTATTAATGTTAATAAGGCTTCCCCATTTCTTTCAGTGCTGTTCATTAATAGAATAGAAATCTCAGAACTTTAGAATGCAAAAAAAAAACTTAGAATTTTTTTCAAATTCACTAGAATAAAAGTCCATTTACCTCTGTGTGTGAATTTATATTTGAAACTTCAGTACGATATATTATATAAACTATAGAAATGGTTCCAAACAGTTAAAACCTTTATAAATTACAGGAGAGAGAAAAGAAATATACTAATTTATATAGAAGCAATCTAATGGTTCTCATTTATCTATGTACATTAGTTATGATCAGTTATTTCAAATATTTAAAGAAATATATGATGATTTACTACCATGCTAAACAACATAAGGCACTATAAGCCACAAATACGATCAACAAAACTAAAATTGTAAAGCTAAAAAAGAGAGTTGTGTACCCAGTTAAATAAATAAATAATTTTAATTGGTGTACAAAAGCCTTTCAACATCTATTTTAAGAACACATGACCTTTTCTAAATGGACAGCTTGTAATATAAGAACCAGGACAAACCAGTTGCGGTTTTTCTCTAGTCTAATTTGCAACATCTCTGTGTGAAACAGAATTTGTATTAGCATGACATGGTTTTGTAACAGCCACGTTTGATTTTGTCTTTTTCCCATTTTGCCTTTTCCTTTTCCCCTCTCCCAAGTCGTTCTGCTATTGAGGATGAGTTTACAGTCTAAACCTTTGCTATTTTCAATGAAGTATTATTCTATGAATGCTTCTTATTATTTGATCATTTGGTTTATCTCCGTGACCTAAAACGAAACCCTACAAATAATTTTAGATATTCTGCCTAAGTAAGGAACTGGACATAAAAGCAGAAGAGCCATTAAAAAAAACTCAAGACTGTACAGAGCCCATGATGCCACGCTTGTAACATGACAATGGTAAGAAGAATTAGTTGAGTCGTAAGAGCCTCGTGGTCTCCATCTAACAAGGAGCTCTGAATGCACTGTTCTAATCACAGTACAGACTCTTCCCATGATCATGGATAAAAAAAATGATACCCAGATTTCCCATGAGTGTTTTTATTGGATAATGAGAGGTTAGGGTCTTTCATTAGTTTTGTGTCCCATGTATTAAGGAATAACCTTGTGCAGCTACCAATGTTTTTTCCATAGAATGAAGTTTATGAGTTTCCACAAAATGGATACAGTGTATGCTGTGATAATCAGACTGTGGTACTTTCAGACAGTGAATGTTCTGTTCTACGTCCTTTGTTCACATCACACTCTTTATCACACTGTACCTTGGAAGTCCACCTGCCTGTAAAGGAAGGACTCTTTACTTGGTGTTCCTTGCACCAAGTGGCAATCACAAAATAAATGAATTGTCATCATTCATGAACATCCACACATACCTCTTGTGTTATGCCATGTCCTAACAATCAGACACTTGGTCAGTTAAAAGGAATGTCCAGCTTAATGTAAACTTTGAAAAAATCAGACTGGTTCATTAACTTGATTGTCTCCTACCCTAGTACCTGTGAACCCCTGCCTACAAAATGGAATTTTCCTCTCTCATCTTCTTATCTATGATTCTTATTTAATTATTTTATATTCTTTTATTTTTCCCCAAAAGATCAGAGCTTGTCATTCCTGCTGCTTCAATATTTTTTCTCCTAGGAAACTATTTTTGCTAGTTTTCACAGTCATTAGTTTTCATTGTCCTTACTTTCCTAGAACCATTGGAGATGGACTGCTTGCCATTTTTTCTACCCCTTTTCTTGGTAAAAGCAATTGGCTGAGGATGATAATTAGACAATTGCAACTGGGCTGTCAAGATTTTAAAATATATAGGATCCAGTGCAATATGTAATGCAAAATGCAATAGTAAAGGGAATATTTCTGGACAGGCTGAGATTGTATCAAAGGATGTGCTTTTTTGAGATTGTGATGAATTGTTTCACAAAATTGTTTCACAATACAAAGAAAAAGGAAAGGAAGTGAAGTTAAACACTGTCTTTCTTTGAACTCATATAAAATAAAATCTTGTGATATTGAGTAAATTGATATTTACCTATAGGATTTTCATGTTTATGTATATAAAGACGTGTTTTTCATGCAATAATACATTTTGAAAAATAATGAGGTCCTCCGATCATTTTCCTCCCTATTACTGGATAGCACTTCCAGCACTATGCAAGCACAGTTGGCTACCCAGGGACCCTGATGCCAAGTTGCGGAGGATATTCTTGTAGCAGTGACAAATAGCTTGCTGGTGGGCTGTGCAGAGTGTTGTTCTGGCAGCAATGAAGTTGTCTATGTGTCTGTCACTTGGTTAGGCTACAGAAAGTCTAGGTGGTTTGATTTTTTTTTCCGCCTTTGGAGAACTTTGTTTTAAACTTGCATGTGTTTCTGGTGAATTAGTTCATTTGACAGCAAGGTTCGTAACAGACCCCTCACCAGTGTTACATGTGAGTACCTATATGATGAAAGAGAGAAAAAATCTTCACAGTGCCATACTTGTTTTCCATACAAACCTACATGCTGCCATTACAGCCACCCACATATCGTTTGACAACTCACTTATGCATCAAGCATCTTAATGAATCAAGACTGAACAACACAGTGTCCTTGTATAAAGCCACGTACTTCAAATGTTATTCTGATTTTATGCCTTTCCGGTGAAAAATTTGGGTAGATTGTGCGATCTGTAAACAAAAATTTGTGCACAGGTTCTGTTTTACTGCTCATAATTCTCCTATTGAAAGCATTCTATGTTGTTGATTTAAATTTAAAAATACAATTACTGAAATCGGCTGACTACCAAAAAACCAGTAACTCTTAGTAAATTAGCTTGTAGTCATATACAGACAATCCCTACAGTGTTTTTTGACTGCCTAAGGAAGTATATAATTTAAAGCTTCTTGATAATTTATGGGCAAAATGCAAAGTAGCTGACACTGCTGGCTAAAAAATGAATACTCCTCCCATTATACTTCTGAGTTTATAATTAAGGGTTAATGTGAAATTTAAACAAAAACAAAATAACAAATATATTAGGTATTGTATTTAAAAGCAGGAAACAAAGGCATCAATATTTGTATATAGATGGAGGAATAATTTAAGATCCTTTGGAATGGTTACAAATCTACTATATAATAACTCTGCTGAATGATGTAAGTCTAGACTAAGTAAAAGGAAGTAAACATTCTTTTCATGAAAGTCAATATACAATGGCAGTGTTTTAAAAGGACCTAACGGGCTTTTAATCTTGTAAAGAAAAAAAATGTTTATTTTTCTTCTTTCCATGTATATAGATGAATTTGCTGATTTGATTTTCCATATTGGCTGATCAAGTTAAATATATTTTGAGACAAGCTTACATTCTTTAGTAAGTCTCTGTACTGGTTTTACACTCACAAAAATTATATATATTTTTTTTAAACTACCAATATAAAAAAGAAAAAAAATCTTCTGCTGCTAATTAGAAAAATAATCAAAGAACTCCAAATATAAGTACTTGGAAGAGATGTTGAAAGGTATTTCAACATTGTAAATTAAGGGTACAGAGAGGAAATTTCAGCTAAAAGTGATGTTTGAGTTAGTTTGTTTTCATTGTGTCCAGTGATAGTACTTAAGTCAGCCTCCTGGACTACATGGGTATTGCTAAACTAAACTCATCAAATTTGCAACTATAGCTTTGCCAGAAACATTTTGAAAAGAGCCGACAGCAGAGATTTTCTAGCTTTCATCACTTAGAAGCACAGAGTGAGGCTATTGATCTCAAAATTACTGGGATTTTCGAAGGAGACTGCTTGTTTGTTCTGTGCTGTTGTCACTGAAGTGGTTAAAGCTTTGTTTGTTTGTTTTGGTTCTGAATGGCTCTTAATGGATTAAGCTTTCCAGCTTTCACCAAAGCTGAAACTGTTTATTAAAGTATCAAGATATAAACTAACCTCTGGGAATTTTAACTAACTATATAGGCCATGCAGCCCTAATGACCTATCCCTGTGGGTCCTTTTGCAGGCTTTGATGTGTTTGTTTTTTCAACTTATACCATACCGAATTAATTTAGTTGTTTTGGGGAAAACAAATCTACGTGAAGCTGGACATTATAATGAAATAAGGAGTATTTTCCCTCACAGATTTTATGCAAGTTGCTTCATCAAATCATAACCATGTGTACAGAATACTGTAATGAAATATTTTGAGTGTTTTATTGGCACTAAATGCTTTATTATTTCAGATATTTACAAAAATTATGAAGAAAACCCATCCATCATATTTAACCCAATTGATGAGACGTATTCTAAGAAATGACAGCTCTGGACATGGATAGAGATATGCTAGAATCTCTAAGATTAACATCAAATATATTTACAGAATACATTAGGCTTGTAATTTCTACAATCAGATTTAACCAAGTTTTCAAGAGAAAGGTTTAAAATCCTATCTTACAGTAACACAGTAAGCTATTGGACACAGAGCTGGTAGAGAATATAATTCACAAATTGATTGATTATGGTAGACCAAGCAAAATCCTTTAATTTCCAAATTTGAACAGATCCATTTTTTCTTGTGCTACCAAGTATTATCCTCATATCAATGTCAGAAACAGGTTACCTTATACTTCCAAAACTCTTCAGGAAGGGCTTTAACTTCAAAGTCCTTAATAAAAATAAAAGAAATATTAAAATCTGATTAGTAGGTTATTTTCAGGTGGAAATACCTACCTGTATATTAATCCCTTACTAACGAGTGTTCTAAAACCGAAATCAATAAATAATATTTACCAATAACTGTAAGTGGCACTTTTTGAATACATACATGTGTCTCACAAAAGCATCGGAGTTCTGGAGAAAAACCTCAAAAGTTCTCTTACTAACTAGTGTTAATTGAATTTAAAAAGAAGAGTATGGAAGGCTGGCATAAGCAAAAGTGCTTTTGAATGAGACTGTATCTGAAGAGTCATTGATTTAAGGTAAGGTTAGTAATGTTTTTATTATGTCTCTGTTACTTTAGGAAAAAACTCACAAAATTCATTTGTCAAGTAATTATCATTGTAATATTTCAGATCCTAATATTAGGAGACACTTCTCGATTAAGTGCACAATTTTTTTCTTGTATGGCAGTGTGGAAAGAAAAATTATTTGCTCCTCAGCATTTTCACTCAGGTAACATTATAGGAATTCTTGCTCCAAGATCTCAGTAAGAACTTTGGAAACATTAAAGACATTTTCTTCATTTAGGTACTTGTTTTTGTTTCTGATAGATAAGAAATATGAACAGCATCAGGAAATGCCACTGTTTTTCTCTTTACTGTCAAAAGGCCATTTACTGCAGGTACCCCTTTGTAAACATTTTTGGAAGAAAAGTCCGGAAGTGATGCAAACTTTATAATGTGATTTATGAAACATGAAACATTGATAAATAATTAAAAGAGTCATGCAGTTTGATTAGTAAAAGAGCCTTCAGCAGCTGAGGAATATAATAAACTCATATACTATGTGAAGCATCACACAAGGGCATATATAATATTGAATGGGTTACACACTCATAAAAAGCACCAGGAATTGGAAGAAAGAGGCTTTGACATAAAGTTTTGCGCATGTTTTTCTGATTCCAGGGAGAAAAAACAGAAGTAAAGTTACAGAACTGGAGCTAGAATGGGATGTCAGAATATCAGAAAAATATATTTCAATTACTTTATTTTTTCTACTATAGAAAGTTCCTTTATTTTAAGACCCTTTTGTGTCATTGTACTAAGAAAAATTCTAATCTATTATATGAGAATATAAACATAAGTTGTTTTATTAGTTTTATTTCTTTAATCTATAGGAAATAATGGATAATACTGTGCTAACTCTATTAATGACAGTGGGAATGTTTTGAGTACCTGTTTATGTTTAAATACCTTTCTGGCTTTTTTTTTGCTACAATTAGTGGTTACAGATTTTATCTCACTTAAATTCGAAGTGCTTTGCAAGAAGAGTTTAAGAGATAAGATAGAGAGATAGAGAGATAGAGAGATAGAGAGATAGAGAGATAGATAGATAGATAGATAGATAGATAGATGTATAACAAATCATGCTTTATAAATGGATTTATGCATAGTTCTCTTGTTTCTCAGAATCATAGAACAGTGTAGGTTGAAAGGAACCTCAGGACATCATCTTGTCCAACCCCTGGACCAAAGCAGGGTCCCTGAGACCTCATTGCCCAGGCGCATGTCCTGATGGCTTTTGAATGTCTTCAAGAATGAAAAATCTACAACTTCTGTGGTCAACCTTTACATGAAAGTTTTAAGTTTTTTTAAAATACATTTCATATATTGAGATTTCCCTTCATATAAATTTTCTAGAGGATTTCCTTCCAATTTACACTGTCAGAGTTTGTTACAGTGGTTCAATCAACCTTCAAACTCTACTAGCCTATTTGAGTTATGACTCTGATGTAGACAGATTACAGCTTCATTTGGAGTAAATAAAAAATAAAAAAGCTTCTAAAGAATATACTGTATGTGTAGTTTTACTGCTTCTTCTATAATGTGTATTCATACTTACATTTTTTCATCCTAGGACACTTTTTCACAATCAGCTGAGAAAAGGAACCATTTATCCTTCAGAGTCAACAGAAGCTACATGTCATTCCCTGGTAGGATGAATCCTTACAAACAGTCTGACATTCTGGGAAATACCACCAGTGTCAGCTGGTATGTTACTAAGAGAACACAGGTGGAGGAAATGTGAATATAAACAGTAAAAATTGAGTAGAGATAATTTTTTAGTACCAAGAATATTACTGATAGCAATATGCCAAACTCACAACTGTGCTGTAGATAAGGTACCTATTTCTATTACTACCAACCTGAAGCAATGCATTTATGTGATAGAAAATTTTCCAGGATATAGGATTATATTCAATATTTAAAGTTTACTGCTGTCATTCTAACTCCTGGTCCCTCTCCTGTATGTGTACAGAATATCAGAAAAATATATTTTATATATTCACACACACATATTCAGTCAATTTGTTCAGATATACATCTGTGCAAGATTATTTGTGCCTATTTTCAGATTTTAGCACTGGCACATGCTATGCTCATGATTGTGGAAAAAGAGCAAAAGGATCTTGAGAAACATGAGACCTTCTACATCAATTCAGAAGAAAATCATGAACTTCTCTGCACTTTTTTGCTACTTTAAAAGATTCTTCCTTTCTGGTAGAGAGCTGAGTTGGGAGCTTAGAATCATCATCTCTACCAGCTCGGTTGTCTTCTGAACTTTTCCACCATATTAGGGCAACAGTGGAAAATAAGTGTGGATGAGTTCTTCAGCAAAGTATCAGATTATAACAGTCTTGAACCTGTGCTTTTCTGTTCCATGTTATGTCCTGGTCCACAATTCCTTGGCATTAGTAGACGTGATCTTCTGTTTACAATTTCCACCACAAAGCAACTTTAAATTCTTGAAAATCTTATATATATATATTATTTGGGATGAAGTTGAAATCAGCAGATGCAATGAATGCAAGTAATAATATATAGAAATTCAGATAATACAAAATCATACCATAAAATACAGAAATCTTCATGTGAAATATTCGTGACAAAGTTGAAAAGTCCTGGTTTTCAGCTTTTATAAAAACCTGAAAGGTGGAAACCTATGCTTCTTGAAAATCAAGTCAATAATTTGATGATTGAAGCTAGGAGGTTGTTTGCTTTATTATGCATATGCCTGGTTTTCAGTTCAGTATTCAAACAGGAACCTGTTGAAGTCTCAGGTGCTGCACTGAGAGCTAAATGCTTCTTCCCTCTTTTCTCAATTTAACAGCACATTCAAATTTTTGGGAAACAAAAAACAAAACTAACAAATCCAGGAGTAGGCCTCTCTTGAAACAGACTTCTCAGACCAGTGTATATGATGAGATAGTTGGACTCTAATTTGGTAGGTAAGCAAAGAATCTTTTCTTAAAGGCAGTGTAATATATTACTGATATCCAGTCAAGATATTTGAGTTGTTTCTCCCCTAAGAAAGCTGTCAGTATTCATGTTATCTATATTCATGTTACCATTACCACATCTGTCATACTTGCTGGAAAAAATCCCCTTATACACTGCTAGACTTCTCTGTTTTATTTTGCTTTTCTATCTAATCTATTGCAATCAATCACGTAGCAGTTGCTTAGCTTATGAGTCTAAAAGCAGTCACAAGTTCTGTTTGGTTTACTTTGCTTGCTAAGCATATGCAAGGATAGCATTACTCTGGAAAATAAAGTGCATAATAACCTTGATTATATGGCATTTAATTTTCTGAGATCAATAGTTTCTTACTAGGGACAACAAACACTCCTAAAGACTTATTAGTTTCTTATATGATAGAATTACTGATTTATTTTGCTGATAGAATGTGTTTCTCATGTGCTCATGAGATTTGGTTAGGACACACATGAGAAAGATTCAAAATGAGAAACCACATTTCATCAGTATAGAGGTAGGAAGCCAGTGAATACTCCTTTCCCAGTCACCATTACTTTCTTTTCATCATAGAATTTTAATTGCAGCAGGAAGAGAATAAAGTGGAAGCTGTGCAAAGCTACATTTTTGTAGTTCTGGTGATTGACAACTATATGCAGGTAAGATCTCTTCTCCCCATCCAAGCCCTGGAAGGAGTAGGGCATTCATTTTATCCAACTTTATGATGTTAGTAGACCAGGCATTAGGTTCCCACTGAGGTCAGTGCAGAGTGACAGACTCCTTCAGATGCCATATCAGAAGTTACACTCCTGTGCTGGTTCTTCAGTAACAGAACCACTTCCATTCAGCTCCCTAGTTTAAATGTGCCCAAGAAATGTGCCCATATAGGAAAAATATGAGAAAAGTAAATAACATTCCCTAATACTTGTGTAATGGATAGTGTAAACCTTCTAGATGGAGTTAGTCTAGCATCTCCTGGTAGCAGTAGTTAAATTATTACTAACTTTTCCCATTAGTAATCTCTATGCCTTATGAAAATCCTTACTTATTGGCAGGATCCTTCAAAGTAAATACTATGCAATTGCTAATTAAAATCCATAGCCTGGCCAGACCTATGGTCTACACAGATATGCAGTTCTAGCATTATTTAGTCAATAAGGTGAGATGCTGGGGCATCAAGCCTGCTGGTGCAGTTTCAAAAGGCTCTCAAGGAGGCAGTACGAGTGAATTGGCTTCTGAATGTAATTCACAAACAGGGAAATAAGAATTAGGAGAAGGGAAATGTTACTCTTCTCATCCTTCATCTGCTCATGCATGTCTTCTGGTGATCAGTACAGGGCTAGCTAATCCAGAAGGCATTTCCTCTCTATCCTTTCATTGTCCCCTGCTCTGATCACAACACATGTGATATTTTCTACTAATAAGGGATGGGAGAGTTGGGCTTTTGCTTAGCTACCAGTGGAATATTGCATGAATGACAGAAGAAACACAAGATAAGGGACTACCCTTCATGATTAGATCCTAAAGATATTAAGACACATTTTTTTCTGCAAAGTCAATTTGTATGAATTTCCACATATGGGAAGAAATTCATATAAATGGCAAAGCACAAAAAACATAATGAGAAAGTTTTACCTTTGAGTAAAAGATTCAAAATCAGTGGAGATATACCAGTTGTTGAGACAGTGTTGCCCTGGTACTGAAGGCATAAACTGCAAATTCTGTGAGTTTCATTTTACTAGTTCAGATCTTCAGTGCAATGCACGTGAGGATTTTGTTGGTAAAGCCATCTGATCATAATTTCATGTCTCTATATATATACCTGTTGATTTCTTTGTTAGTTTTCCAGAAACTATATACATTTATTTATGAACATTAAATAACTAGTGTAATTTATGTATAGGAAAGTATCTCTGGTGTTCATCCTATATTTTTTCAATATACTATTCCTAAGAGATCAAGTATAACTTTAATTGTGTCACTGTATAAGCATGACTTTTTAGCTATATAATTATGTTTCAGTCTTTGAACATAATCTTTTCCAACAGCTATTCCTCTATGACTTTAGACATTGCTGGTTCTGGTCTGTGGTTAAAGAGTTCCATATAAGCTTCTTGTTGTCCTTTAATTTTGTGCCCTTGAGCCTCTGACCTACAATGGTT